>NW_024503124.1:3123847-3233847 GCF_017590055.1 Onychostruthus taczanowskii
CAGAGAGTAAATCAAAATAAAGGTGATCAACTTCAAGAGCAATGATTTCTCATTTAGATGGAAATGAAAGAGAACTCCTCCCCTTTATGCTAATTTAGCAAGGACAACTCCCCTCTCTCCCTCCCCCCAATATTTTCCTATTACTCTGTTCCCAAATTATACCAATCAGCATGTAAGCCATTATCTTTTAATGCCTCCATTACTGCAAGCTCTCTCTGGGTCTCAAAAAAATCTTCCTTAATGGGAGAAATCAGATTGAAGAGGCTCCATTTTAAGCAGATTATGTGAGCAAAATTCTTGCTATAAAGAGTACCAAAGTCAAAATCTCAAACATTAAAAGGTGTTCAAAAACTTTTGGCCAAAAAAAAGTTAAGAAAAAAAAAAAAGCAGATTTATAGCAGTGAGCTGTTTTCTGTTTTAGATACAATTCCTACACTGGATCTTAAACTTGCAGCAGGAAATAAAGATAGCATATATCCAAGCAAAAGATATGTGAAGCTTGTAATTGAAATTAATTATATATTCTTTACATTTTCCATTTCCCCTTTAAAGCTGGACAGGTGGGAATGCTTTTGCTCTTAAGTTACAGAGTCAGGTTCAAGCTCCGTAAATCCATTCCAGTCAAACATTCGGCTTTCAGTGCACTCCCCCAGCCAGCTTTGTCCTCAAACATTCCTTCACGACCTTACCCTGCTTAAAATCAGCTCGGCCCCATCCCCCAGGTCAGCCTGGCTGCCTGCCCATCCACACATTTCTGTCTGCCTTTTGAGTGTTTTCAGAAGCCCATTAAATTGTGCCTTGGCAGGCCAGACGCATTCAGCTCGCCCTAAGACCCAAAGAGGGAAGGTTATCGAATTCCCCAATCTCTGCCAGACACACAGCGCTGCAAGCTCTCGGCCCGGCCAGGAAGGCCTGCAGTTGCACAGAGTGAGATGTTAGAACTTGTAAACATGTCATCCAATATTGGAACAGGCCCGTGGGGCACAGACGGGCGCACAAGTGCGAGGGATGGAGATCCGGCCCTCCGTGGAGCTGCCTTAATGCACCTTCTGGGTTTGTTTTGTGTTTAAACAGCATTGGAATTAGCTCCATAAAGAGGCTGAGGCCATTTTCTTTAAATGAACCAGCCTTGACAATGTTCTGTGACCTTTAGTGGTTCTTCTTGGCTGGGAGAGGAAAACAGGGCGTGACACTCTTGCACCTTCTGCTGGATAACAGCAGAAAAGAGAGAGGAGTAGTTCAGTTGTACCATGGCTGGAAGATTTAGAAAATGCTTAGTGCAAACTTCTGCGTGTTTCCATCCTTAAGAAAGGATGTTTACCTAAGCACCTTCCCAACTGCCTCATTCTTGGCAACCTTGGAAAGTGGCAACAGCAGAACTGTGCTCACCAGTGACAAGGACTGGCGGTGGCACCGTGTCACTCTGAGCTTCATTAAACCAAGGCAGGAAAAGTGTCCGAGCAGAGTTCACTCACTGAAAAACAATCTGAGGGAATGGGCATTGCAACACGACCAGGAGCACGGCAATCAAGAACAAAAATTAGGTTTAAAATACACACACGCAAATCAGAACTACTCCGGACACGAGATAATGCAAACTAACCTTGCCAGAAATGAGCTGCAAAATACCTTCATTTTCTCATACAGCGAAACCCTGATAAAATCACAACTGTTAAGGTCATACAGTATATCAGGTGGAATCACAGTCTTTAGAACTCCATTATTAATGCACACAACCTCACAATCAAAGAGGATAAGAGCACAGTTCCCAGATGCCAATGATTTGATCCTATCTTATTTGGCTGTTTACATTTAAATAATGTGGCCGTATAAATTTAAATAATAAGAACCACCAACAGATGGAATGCAGGGAAAAAAAAAAGTGCCTTCCATGAGACCCTGAACATATACTACACGGTGCTTTACAATTTATTTGAGTGAAGCTCATATTAAAAAAAAAAAAAAAAAAAAAAAAAAAAAGGAAAAAAAAAGAAAAAAAACAGAAAAAAAAGACTCATTTCTTCTGCCATTATGGAAATAAAAGGACTGGTGCTTTAGTTCGTTGCTAGCACTGCCAAAGAAACATGCAGTTCTCTAACCTCCAGTACAATGTACCCATAAGGTACCAAGCATCAAAGCATATTAAAAGATATTAACTGCATATTTGCTTATGAACAAGATAAAAAGCTGTAGGGCCTCCAGGTTCTCAAGCTGTGAGTGGAACAGCTTTGCAATTTGCCTGCAAAACTGCATTTTGATCTTAATGAATATAAAATGGCTGCCATTAAAAGTAAAACAGATTATTTCAGGTCTTTTAGGGCCCATAGCTCTTTGACGGTCTTGGAGGGGCACTATGATCTTTCATTAAAATCTCACAGCAGGACTCCCTCACCAGCAAATCAAGCCTTGCAGTCGAGGAGATTGGCTACATTTAAAAGTAATTTTCAGAAATCTACACAGATTTTCAATTTGGTAATGAAAGCCATAAGAGAATGCAGGCAGCATTTTGTTGAATATTGTTCCTAATCCAGTGCTCACATTCGTTAGAAATTAAACTGCCCCGTAACTACCAGGCTGATGGCAGCCTGCCATTCCCGCTCCGCTGTAAACTCCGCTTGTTAATGAGGAGCATGTGCTAATTGTTGTCAGCATCCCTGCCATCCATCCCTTCCCTAACAACATATTTTACCTGCTGAAAGGTGTTACCTCTTGCACGGTCAGCATCCCGTTTGAGAGAACGAATCTCAGAACGGGAGGAGAAAAGGTTCGGCGTCATTTTGCATGGCATGGAACTAAAAGGATGTGTTTTCATAGCGATATCCAGACCCTCCTGGCACTTCATCCTGCAGTTGCTACTCCTACATTAACACATCAAGGTAAGACAAAGAAAGATGTCGTGTGCTTTAATGGCAAAGGGAATAACAGAGGCAATTTCTCTGTGTTGTGACGCCAAGCAAGGGATGCAATTCCCAGTAAAAGGAAGTTGAAAGGTTTGAAAAGTTAGAGTGATCATATCTCTCATTATTGCAAACAATGTAAGGGGGGGATTAGAACAAAACCTGAGCTGGAGCTGAGAGGAAGCTGGATTTGGACACAAAGATTGACTCCAAGTTAGTCAGAGCTGATGACTGTGCTGCCCTCAGGTGGAAGGTCCTGTCGGGAGGGGAGGCCTCCTCTTGCAATGTAAACCCAGAAGAAATAAAAATAATCATCATAAAAAAAGAATAAAACTCAGCCTTAGTAGCTGCAACAAACCAAGATGCTCAGAAGTGTGAGCAAGAAGGGTTATAACACATGAATTCTCAAATAAACCAAACGTGAATTGAATTATGGCAGAAGAGAACAATTTTCATCTCCTGAATTGTAAATTGGGTTTGTTTCCAGTTCATATTTGAAATGCGAGGTTGATGCTTGGCTTTTCATTTTATTTTCTTAGCTGGGGGGGTTTCTGACAGGAAATACTGCCTTGAAATAAGTCTCAGCTGATTGAAGAGCTCCACCACACACCCGTGTGACTGACACTCCTCCTCTGAAGCACATTTGGCATCCCTGCATCGGGCACATCTCGTTGTTCCAGTGCCACCAGCCACAATACCTGATAGTGCTGCATGTTTAAAATTAATCAGATCAGTTCTACACACGTACACAAGGCCTTCTAAAACAAACAAATTTCTTCCAGTGTGCAGGAGCAATCTGGAAGGAGTGACATCTGGAAGGAGGGCGTTCTGGCTGGCAGCAGACAGCCTGGGGAACTTGCTTTGTGTGCTTGTTCATGAGGGGGTTTAAGGGGTGCACAAAGCACCCACGGCATCTCTGAGGTAACAAGAGCCTGCTTTCCTCCAGAATGGCCTCATCAGTGTCACAGCATCCCTCAGATTCCTCCACATGGAGTCCAAAGCACAATATCAGCATCTTGGTTTCAGAACATGCACGAATGAGGAACCACCACTTCAAATGACGGGAAAGACTAAAGATGAGGGATCAGTCCAATCTGCTAGAATTGGAAATGGTTAACATTTTTTTGCCAGTTTCTTGCTTTCTTTCAAAAGTTTTGTTCCAAGTTAATTAGAACACCTTTATCTGTAATATTAGAGACTTCTCACCAGCTTTGGGTTTTACCATGTTTTGAGCACAGTTAATTTTTTCCAAAGCAAAAGACAGCAACATGGATGTGCTGCAGGTTTGATCTCCCATTTTTTCACTTAGCTGAATTCTGTGTTTCCCAATTCCTCCTGCCACATACCAGAGCACCCCCTGGGACAGCAGAATCCTCCTGATGCCTGATGTTTCCTCACTGTAAATTCCATGGGCTGAGGGATGGGACATCAACTCCACCTAATCCAGATCAGCCCATGGAGCAGCAAATCAACTCCTTTTCCTTTCTGCAGCTGCTCAGGATCCATAGCCATCCCAGCCATCTCCAAAGG
This sequence comes from Onychostruthus taczanowskii, assembly GCF_017590055.1. Classification (NCBI taxonomy): domain Eukaryota; kingdom Metazoa; phylum Chordata; class Aves; order Passeriformes; family Passeridae; genus Onychostruthus; species Onychostruthus taczanowskii. The sequence goes on from NW_024503124.1 coordinate 3,128,275, forward strand.
GTATTTATAAGGTTACACTGCAACAGGTGGCTTCCCATTAAATAGCTTTTACCTACTCCTGAACTGGTTCCAGAAGTACAACCCAGAGCAGGATAAACACTGATGGACCAATGCCTTTGGAAACTTTATCCAGCTTGGTCTGGTACTGCCAATTATCAGTCTTAAAAACAGTGTTTTCAACAAAGGAAGAGTCACATAAATAAAGTTTTATAAGGTTACCTTTCAAATAAATGCAAAAAAAAAAAAAATGGACTTTCTAAAAGTTAGCCATTTTTTTTATCCTTACACTGCTACATTTTTGAAAGGAAATTGACCTAACTCTATCTTTGCAATCTTTGTTATCTTTCATAGAAAACATATTCTAATTAGTATTTGTCACAGTCAGTGATTCATTTTGGGAGACCTAGAAGTGACTCCTTCTGCCATTTTTACATCAAGGCAAATAAAAAAGAAGTGATTTTTTTTAACATCTGTGTCACATTCTGAAATAATTTAGTACAGGAAATATATAAAATAATATTATCCTATCATAATAAAGCAAATGTATTAACTAGATTAACATTCTACTGTATCTTCCTAAGCACAAAACCTGTTACTTTAAACACAGACTATGTTTTAGAAATAACTGAGTTGCTTAGGGCTTTCCCACCCTCTATCTCTTCTCTAATTCCTCTTGCAGGAGCTTTCCATTCACACATTTTGCATCCAGATGTTACTACTGGTGGTGGCACTGGTGAATTAGCCCAGGACTTGGAATGCTGTTTCACATTCCTGAGGAAACAGGCCCTCCTGAAGAATTAGCTGTCCTAAGCAGAGTAGCTGGCAAACAGGGAGAGGGAGAAAACAGGAGCAGGGGCAGAGGGAATGAGGAGTGGGAAGTCACAAACTTCTAAATAGGAGTCCCATGTGGGGAGAATTTGAACAACACAGGAGGAGAACAGAGCTAATGAAGCTGGGGTGCAGCAGTGCCTAATCAAACTCAGATTTTATAAACACCACATTCCCATTCCCTCTTCCACACCCTTCACAGTGATCTTGATTGAGGTTTTTTCAACAGCCCCATCCAGAAGGAAAACAGCACAAATTAAAAAATGAGCCAAGCGTCACACACAGGATGGAAACTTGATCCCACTGAAGAGCGTGGCCAAAAATTGACTTCAACAGGGACAGAATTTTTTACCTTAGAACTTGACAAAAGAGATATGAGGAAAATAAAATATCAGATATCATTGAGACAGAAAATGTCTTGGAGCTGAGAAAGTCTGCAAAATAAGCAATTGGTTCATATCTCACCAAAAATGGCCCAAATCTATATTTTTCCTCTATGACTAAAAAAGAAGGTCTGAGTTCACCCTCTTGATGTATAATGGTGGCTATTTACAGAGAATCTGAAGATCTGTAGTTAAATCTGTTAGACCAACAAAACACACAAAATACTTTTTCTGCTTGATCTCTGCTAAGGGGACCCCAAAACTAGTCAGGTCCTCAGATTCCAGACCAAGGCCAAGGTCCACAGCCTGCAGCAGGGCTTAAATCCCATTTCAAAACTGCTTTTTCTTCTTGCAGACAAGCCTCTCTTTTTTCTCATCCTTATCTATTATTCACAAAAATAATTCTTTCTATAGAAGCTAATGCTTCTTTCCCCCAACTTTTTCTGATCAAGGTGACTTATAAACAGCTGCAATAAAAATGCTCGGTGTTTTTTTTCCCTTCCACAGAAGAGCATCCTCAATAACGTTTCAGAGAGAGCAGAGAGGCTAAAAGATCCGTGACATTCATAGATTTCACCCCTGAAGCCACAAAACCCACACTAGCAATTTCTTCATTTGACCAAAATGAATGGTCACCACAAAAACAAATGTAAGTTTGGTATCACTGATTTGGCTGAGACAGCTTAGGGGCTTGAACTTAATAGACTTCCTCTGACAGATTAGGATCTTCTGGTACATCTGCATCATCCTGTCACAGCACAGAGCCAAGTCCAAACCACAGGCATGGCACTGCCCTTGATCCATAACCTCGGAATACAAAATCACCAGCTAAACAATGTAATGAGAATCCCAAGGAAATACTTTTGAAGACAGGATTCATTTTACTTGGTGGTCTTTTATAGACAGGGAAAGGGAAAGGAAAAAAAAAGACAATTAAGCATTAAGAACTGATTGATGCTTAAACAAAATGCCTAACAGTGAAAGCACATTTCTATATTCCAAAGGACCGGGCAAAGCCATCCCTAAGAAGGGATTAACTACTATCAGATGATATTACTACTGGATTAATGGTGTTTCGCATTCACTATATTTATATTAAAAAAAAAAATCTCTTTTAAGGAGGATATAAGTGATTTGTATAAAATCCAAAAGCCAAAAAAAAATATTATTCTTAGAGCAGCATGATGGATAGTATTCTCTTCATTTATACATCCTTAATTGCAGTAATTTTTCCCCTTGGTCTGGAACCAGGCCTTGCATTGCAAGTCAGTTGTTTTGAGAGCCCACAGCCCATGGAAATAGGAAAGTCATGTATGACTCCAGAGCTGATGCTTTATATTCAAGTGGATATTTGAAGCTGCTCTTATTTTAGAAATCTGTTTTTGTAATAGATATTCTAAAGGTGGGTGATCATTTTATTTTATTGCTTGTCATTGCTGACTAAAATGTTTTTGCTAGATGAAGGTAATTGCTATGACTATATTCCTTTCCTAACCTGTTTGGTCTATTTTATCTCAGATATTCACAGTGTGAGATTCTGGATCCTCATTTGCAAAAAAGAAAAAGCACATTGTTGTGTGCTCTGGCCTAACTATATACAGCCCCTATAGATGTTATCCAGTTTTCTTCCCTGCCTATGTCATAGCTACAGGTGGTGACAGAAAAATTCCAATCATAACATAGAATTGTGCAGGTGACAAAATCCAACAACAAACTCAAATGTCTGTTACAAGTGACAAAAAAGAATCTGCCTCGATCAGAGCCAAATCATTCAGGTGACTTTTTTAAAAAGAACAGAAGGAACTGCCAAATTTTTATTCACCATTAGTTATTACCAAAAATTATGAATTAGAGGAAATTATTTGTTGAGACATCCTCAGAATTATAAGCCTGGAGATGGAACACGTGTGTGCTCTCTCACAAAGTCCTGTGTGCCTGAAGGAGACTTTCTTCAATCCAAACCATAACAAATGCACACTAAATTCACTGTTATAAATATTTCCCATCACATCCATCAGTATGGACACTATTTTTTCTGACTTATGCTGCTGCCCCGACCAGGAGCCAGGCTACCCTAACTCAGGAATGCTGTTCTGTTTATCTGAATGCCATGAACTAAAAATGTGGTTCAGAGGAAATAATCACAAGTACCAAAACCCAAAAACCTCAGACTTCCTTGTATTCCGTGCCAGGCTGCATCCACACACAACATGGATAAAGCAGGGTGGGGGAGGATGCATTTACCAACTTTGCTGTGCTATTTCACAGCCCAGCTTCTGCAGTGATTCAGTCTCCAAATATCTACCTACCCACCTACTGCAACTGTTTTAATCTCAATCCCTTGCAGGTAGAACTTTCAATAAGATTTTCCTCTAAAATGTTTCCATCAGCATTATCTGTTATTAAAGGAAAAAAAAAAAAAAGAACGGTAAAATAAGATTTCTTACAAAAGGTAATTAAGCAGCATAATATCATAGCAAGTGGAATGAACAATAAGGAGTTGTACTAAAATATATGCCTTGTGCAGTAGAGGACTGGTGTTTCAGGAGATTAACAATTATGATCACCAGTCCTCTTCTGTTTCTGTAATACTCTACACAATCTTTTTTAAATTACTTTATTAACCTTTCCTCCTAGCACAGAAGTGCCCGATTATAGATAATATTTCAAATCATCTGAAGTGTAGGTGTGTTTGATTTGCTCAGTAATTATTTGTCTACTTTATTACATTGACCAAGCACACAAGCTCCTTGACCAGTTTTATTTCAAGTCCAGTTAAGAACAGGGTCGGATCGTTTTGTGTGATCGCTCCCTTTGTGCCCTCGAGCACCTGGGATTTTACACTGGGAACTTGGACATGGAGATCCCACACTTCCAACATGCAGCAGTCAGTCTGTGATGCCACTAAGGCTCAGGGGCCTGCTCACCAAGGAAGGGTTTGGTGCATGTGCCAAAAAAGTTTGTTCACTCACTGCGCTGCAGACCACAGACACTTTAGCACAGCCATGCAAATTTGCCTTTCTAAACCTAAAAGGGTGTAAAAACCCCTACATATATATTTGTCAATGCATGTTCTTGGCTGATAATTCATTCCCAACGTTTCACACAAGGCATTATTTCAATTTGGAGCTGAGGTATTAGCCCATTACCAGCTCCACTCCTCTCTGCAGCCCCATGCTAAACATATGGTGATCACAGGGAAATATGCATTTCTTACAACACAGGCCCGGAGAAAACAAGCCAGCACGAAAATAAAAAATGCAATGAAAAAGTTTTCCTGCTCTAACTTTGCAGCTTTGGAGGAAAGGAAAATAATATTTACATTTTTGTAAAGATGAAAATGCAATGAGATGAAACGCCGTACACAGTTTATTCCTGAGGGCCACCACTAGGATAAAAGCATAAAGCCTGGGGACTTTGTTTACTGTCCACAATCAACAAATCCTGAAATCTCCATATGCAGCAGGTTTCTAAAGCTCTGTTAGTAATACTGTATATTGCTGGTCAACTCAGTCACCCATAGAATTACAGTGTGGGGTATGGATGCCAGTATTTTAGACCCAAACCGAGCATAAAAAACACAAAGTAAAATTCAGTGTCAGCACAAAGTTGACAGCGAATGATTATAACAGCTTCGAAGCTTGAAAAAGAGTGTAAATAACTAGGATCCCCCGCGGGCTCACTCAGCCTGCATACATAACAACTGTGATGGACAGCCACTGTGGTAAAGTACAGCAAAAAAAAAGTCACTCTGCAAAGATGCAAAAATTTCCCCTGCAACGAGCCTTAACTGTCACCTTTCTGACTAAATCAGCTACTTTTATAGAGAAAAAGTATCTATATTCTAAGGGGCACATTTTGCAGTGCAGGCTGCTACTGGAACAGGTAAACCATTAATATATTTTTCAGGGCTAATAAGCCCCAAGAATTTTTATTTCTTTAAAACAAATGATTCCAAGCTACATCTTATCAAGTCCTTTCTCTCAATTAACACCAGTGTAGAGACAACTCAGACCCAACAAGGCAAAGAATTTCAAACAGGGCATGTTTATGAACCTAGGGGTAAAAATAATCAGGATCCTAAAAATTAGGATGCTTTTTTCCTGGGGACTTTTTTTACTCCTAGTAGTGTCCATACACAAGGCAAATATGCACATGTGGTAATGGCTTTAAAGTGCTGGCAAATTGCAAGTGGCTGGAAGCAGTGGGTGCTCAGGCTCTGTCAGACCTGTGACAGCCCTGTGATTATGTGATCCCTGCACTGTCCCTGCCTGTGGGCTGGGGGCGAGGCAGAGAGGAATGCACAGCCAACACCAGCATATGCCTGCAAATTACTGCGTTTTTAAAAGATCAATTAGCAAGCCAACTGCTTAATTAACTAGCTTTTTTCTCCCCCTCCATTATTTATTCAATGAAAGCTTTCAGTTTTAGATCTTAACCAGTGCTAAAACTTTGCCCTTAACCCATTTTTGGTTATACTTGTCTAAACTCAGCAGATGCCTTGAAATACCAGCCTTTGGTCACTGGTCACTATTTGTTCTGAGAGCTTGATTTTAATTTGAGCTAAACAGGAGCTCACCAATACGACAGAGCAGACACATTTGTGACGATTAGGCAGCGCCTAACTGAGGAAAAACAAGCACATCTAACAAAAAGAAAAGAAAAATTCTCTCCTCCAAGAGTGTAAAATCCTAACTGAAGCTCTTGGTGGTTTATGGAAAAAGAAAACTTCTCATCCTGCAAGTCACTAAATGCTCTTTTACTTCAGCAAGCACAAAGAGATGAGAGTTCGACACTTTGTAGGTCGTGCTCATCACTTTGGTGAATCAGACACCTAAATTATGTTTTTATAATTTTATCAAGTGAGAGTCACTTCTAGGTGTCTGAAAATCCTGAGCATTTCCAAAGCTGGCCCTCAGCAAAGGGCTGGCTTCCACCCAGAGTTATTCAATCCTTATGCTGTGGTGGCAGGTTTTGACCTTTATTGCTGTTTATTCAGAGGTTTCCAATTCTTTTTCCTCACTTGGAAGCATAGTGATATTCAAAGGCCACTTTGGACAGCCAGCACAGACATAAATATTTGGTTTAGGCCACCTAGTTTTCTTTGTGCTGTAAAATATGTCATGCATTCAAGATGCCCCTCAAAAAATTGAGTCCAGGAGTGGTGGGACAGGTTAATCATGTACAAATTCCTGCAGAGTTGTTCTGGGCAGGGAAATACAATCCTCCCATGGCCTTTGGCTTGGCTGAAATAGCAGGTGGAGGTGGCACCCAGGGCTGTTTGTGGGCTGTCAAACACATATTTGCTTGCAACTCAGAGACAAGGGACAAGCTCAGAGAGCCCTAAGTAGTCCCCTGCAACTCAGCTTACTTGCATACGAGTGGCAAAATGATTGCCAGCCTACTAAGGACAGCTTTTTAGCAGCTTTAGTAAGCAACCAGGTTTATAAGCTTAAAGATCTGGAAATTGTGCCCAATTTCAGGATTTACATCTGACCTGGTAGGGTTGCTGCTCTGACCAAAAGAAGCCTTAAGAAACTGGGATGAAACTCCAAGTGCATCTGCTTTGAACCAGTCTTATTAAACCCAACCACTTCCAGCAAGTAACCCCTGACTTGGGCCAGAAGCTTTTGCAAAACTCGAGAAAGAACAACAGGATATGATGGCAGCAGCAAAATTAATATTGCAGAGTTGTATTCACAGCAAAAGAAGAACTCTGAAGAGCAAAATTCCAAGCTGCCTTTTGCTGTCCCTTCCTAGGAGTGACCAGCAGAGCTGCAAGCAGAGCGTGCCACGCCACGTGAAGCTGCATTTGTAACCCCACAGAAAGACAAGCAAAACAGGAGATATTATTCCATAGCAGAATTAGCATAACCCAGCACATCAGAATATTAAAATTTAACAAGGATTTCAAACCATCCTTGTAGCATCAGCAGAGAGCCATGTCACAGGGGTTTTTTATTGGTTCAGCAGGATAGGTATAATTGTATCAATATTTTAGTGCTTGATGCATATTGTCTGTGATAAATGGCTTGCATAAATAAAAAGCACCAATATTCAATTGCCAATGAAATAATCACACATTCTAGATCTTTATTATATCATGCATTATTTAATTACAATAATCAGAATCCTTTTGAAGGTAAAACAAGATTAAAAAGGTTTTGTTTTATTGGATCTATATATTTGATTTACACTTTATATGTTAGCTTTGCATTAAGAATTTATAAGGCATCAATTCAAATGGTGATATTACAAGAGTTTATTCCGTTTGTAATTAGTACAGTACTCTTAAAGTACTCTGGCTATGAGAGATAATATTTCAGTATTTTAATGAGCTTTTTAAGTATAATTGATGTAACAATCGTTGAATTACACATTTCTACCTGAAGAATAATGAAGGAAACATTTTAATGAGAAATGTAATCATTATTAGCAAATGATCTACTAAACTGCCATTTACTGACATTTAAAAGCTTAATAGCAGAAAACTGTATTTTTGTATATGTGCATCACTACAGATGATTATCAGCTCAGTTGCTCAGGTTTTCTTGGTATAACTTCCCCTGTTAGGTTTTTGTTGTTAAATTTAAGAAAAGCCCTCTTTTATGATTGTCAGTTTCCTCTGGTAACTGTGGGGCTTGACATGTATACAGATAATTTAAATAAATTAGCCCCTTTTCAGCCTTCAGCATTTTTTCAGTATAAAGGTCTCATTCTGGGGAGTATTCATGCTTGCATCAGCTTGATTTTGATGAATGCCCTGTAACCTCCCTGATAGCACCTCAGACATGGCCATCCTGCCAACGTGCTGACAGCAGTGTGTGAGGCTACCACATTCTCTTTATTAAAACAAAAAAATAACCCAACCAATCAACCAAAAAAAAAAAAAAAACAAAACAAAAGCACACCAAAACTAAAAACACAACCAATCAACCAAAAAAACCCAAAACCAAACCCAAAGCACACCAAAACCCCATTGATACAGCAATATATTGATCAATTATGGCAGCATGGTACCAAACAGCATTGGTCCACCAGAGAAAGGCTTAATTTAAGGAAAAAGAAAATTTAGGTTCTACTCTGTTCTTTTCAAGTGATGACTCAGTCTCTGAATAAAAATTGGGAGAGCAACACAAAAATAAACCAGCATTATTGGTATGAGGTTTCTCTCTCATGATTGCAGCTCCCACTGACGCCCACAAGGAAAAAATTCACTTTGTTCCATTCAGCTCCTAAAAATTCTCCTTTCCACCCTCTACAGGGACAAGAGTCTAGAAAAGGGGCAAAAGAAGAGCTGGATATAAAGACAGCATTTCTTTTGCTAATAAAATTCTTTGAAGGCAATGATAGAAAGGTGTGGGGAAATCTAAAATTGAATTCAAGTAAACACCACCACTTTCCTCAAAAAAATCCCCACCTGAGCATGAAGACAGAAAAACATGGAATTAGCCTCCTATTCATAACGCCACCCAAGGTAATTCAGGCTCATCTCTGGTACCTGCATGGCCTCATTACCTTTTTTGAAACATTTCCTCCAATGTGGAGGAACACACCAGGAGTGCCCCTGCTCCTTCAGGATGAGAGGACTGGAAGGGATGGATGGGAAGGTATGAGCTCCCAAAAGGATGTTCTTCACCAGAAGCTGCCCACCCATATCAGGGTAGATCTGCTATCCCACATAAAAAAAAAAAAAAAGGCAGGAGGACCTGCAGCTCTTCACCACATTCCTCTCCAGATGTGCATCCTGCAAGTGCCAACAAGGCTTTCTGATGAAGTTACTGAGCTTTATTCCCTCTCTGTTCCAAAAAACAGCAGTCTCACCTGCAGGAAATGTCTTTCTTCTCAGGACCAGAAAAAGGAGGGAGGCCTCGAGGGAAAATTACAAGGAATTACTTCCCAGGGAATTCACACTATAGGCTAATCCATTGGTGGATTACAGAGGAAAGCCCTTTCCTCTCCTTAATGCTAAAAATCTGCAAAGGGGACAGCCAGGAACCGATTACCAGCAGCCTTGCAATGAGCTACTGGTGACCCTCTGGGATCTGCATTCCATCTCCAATCCCCGAGCATCCAGCACAATAGGAAACAGCCTTGGCTCTCTTCTGCTCCTGCAGAATATTCCTGTACACCTCTACCTGGAGACCAAGCCTTTTAATACTTCCCAGCATGGCTCTAAGCTGAGTCTTTTGAGCTTTCCAGGACAAAACTAACTCCTGTTATCATTAGGCAAAGGCTGGAGAGACTTTAATAGATGGACTTACTGCAAAAAAAGCCTTTGCAAAAGTAAAATGTCTAGCAATTACACCAAATATACATATATATCTCCAGGCTCATAAATAAGACCCATTCTGAAAGTCAGATGCACTGCTCAGCTGTTGTGATGATTTAAGTGAGCTACCAGGGAATATCAGCAAAAGTGACACAGAAACCAGAAGTGGACAAAGGTGAGTAATAAAACCAAGAAAAAACCTTGAGCCAAAAATATATCAAAGGCAGCTCCACTGATGTGTTTTCATTGCTTAGCAATGTAGTGCCATTCTCATCTGGTTAATTCCAATTCAGCCTTTCTTTGATATTCCTTTTATAATTTTCAGTCTAATTATAATGAAAACCATTTTTCACTGTAATTTTGCAATAAAAATGTTTCCTTGTTTCCCATTACCCAAGAACACGATGTCGCCCAGCTCCTGAGCATGCTTATGATGTGCATAGTGCATCTTCTCTTTCTTAGCATTTAATCTCTTCATAGTCTGCAGATGTCAAGAGGTTCAGATTAAGCTTGTTAAAGATCTGCTTCACTCTAACTCACTGATGATTATTTATTTAGCAGTTTTATGTAACCCTGTCATTGATAAGCACTCTATTAATTTGCCGAGGGACAAATCAACACCAGTTATTTTTCTACTGGCTATTAGATTCAGTGCTGCTGTTTGTTACAACCCACTTGCCAGTTAATTATAAATTATGGGTCCTCTTTGCCTATATTAATTGATATCTCCTCTGCCATTGTAATACTAGACAAATAAATTGAAGGCAAGATTTATTAAGCAGTGCATGTCTTCCATCTCTTGATTAGTATTCTTTACTTTTTAAACATTTATACTTGTTTATACAGAACAGTGCATTAGAGAACAGATCCTTGGGGTGTTTTTGGGGGAGACAGGAAGACTTATTTAACAGCTTCCCACAAATTAGATGGAAGTGACACACGGTTTAAGTTCAGCAATTTTTAAATGCTCCTTTTGATTTAATCAAGTCTTGGGTCACAGTGTCTCTCTGTAGAGAGGCAGCATACACATATTTTACAGGAATTGTGGAGGTGCAGGTGTGTGAAGCATAAGGCCAAACTCAAGTTCCCTGGTTTCAGAGGAATGCCAAACAATCACACCACTCTGAACACGGCCACAGGAGCAAAACACAACGTCATTCCAGGGAGTCTGGATTTAACAGCAGCTGATTCCACCCTCCAACCTTTAAAGTTCACTGCTCTGTGTGATAAGGATGTGACACAGGCACGTGTTCATCAGGGTTATAAAAGGTTTTACCCTCCTGCCACTTGACAGGTGTCAGGAACCATTGATCCCAGAGATTACAGTTACATTCTAAACCTAATTATGGCCAGTTTTTAATGCAATTAATAGCTTCATCTGCAGCACCCCAAGTGTTTTGCTACATACCATGTTAGATAAATTCAAATAAAGCACATTCCTGACCCTCTGGATGAATGCATGGCTGTATTGACTGTTCACAAGCAATATCTCTCTCATTAATTAACTCTTACAATGCACTCATTAGTATGTGTGTATGTTTTCTACCAGGCAGAACATCTGTATCACCCTCTGGAGGCCGACTCCCAAAGACTAACAGCACCATGCTACCACAGCTCTCCCAATTCATGGAATATTCCACAACCTCTGCTCTCACCTGGTACAAACACCCAGAAATGTGTACCCACAGTCAAACTGGAGCTCGAGTGCCTTTGCAAGCAAATGTCTGAAAATGACCCCATATGGCTTACTGGAAATCAGCAAAAGTTAATTATGGGCATTCTTGTAAGGGAGAACCTGGTTTTTGTATCCATGAAATGATCCCTTGTCACTAGGACTCTAAATACTCCCTGAGGGTGGGGGATAATGTTCTGCCTCTGCCAAGTTTGTGTGTTCAGCTCTTTTCCTGCAGAGCATCTTCACCCAGCTCACACCCAGCTGCATCAAACACCCACCTGATGCCCAAGGTAAGGAATGGGGAAACCATTTCAAATGAAACAGGAAATGACCTGAACTGTTGCTGTAAACCAGCTTTTTTCCCCAGATTCACAGAAGTTTGAACAGCTTTCTTGTTCTATTTTCCATTTTCTTTCAGAAGAAATGTAAAATTGAGGCCTTGACCACACAAGGTCATTAAAAATCCCATTAACCTTTCCACAAGGTAGGGCTTAAGTAGGGTTAATTAAGCAATATTGCTTCACAAGGGTCTGAAGAAGCATTTTTCTTTCTAGTTTCAATAGATATGCCAGTAGGTTTGCATGCTTCCAATCAGTTTTGTTTTAAATTTTGGGTCATGTCCCCCACCAAGGAAAAAACCCCAAAACAACCACCAACCCAAAACGCGCAGAAAACCATGCAAGACCCCAAATTCACCCAGCTGCAACGTGCACCTCAAGTTCCGTGTGTCCCACTGAAAATGATGCCCACACTCCTTTAAAAGAGACTCAGTGACCAATTGAATGGTTTATACACCCTGAAAAAATGCTTTGAAAAAACATTTGTACACTCCAGAAATACTCTCATCGCTGTAATGAATTAAAGAAAATACTGAGTCATTTTCCACACACCATAAAAAACCATTTGCATTTATTCATTGCTGGGTGCTGGGAGCATTCTCAGAAAAAGAACTCAAAGCAATGATAAATCAGTCATAAAAAGTGAGAGAAATATGATAAACTACATATTAGGACAGAAAAAAATCTGCCATACAGAGCTTGGAAACTGTCACCATCCAAGAGGAATCTGTGACTTCCACCTGCAAGTGCCTTCAATCATCTTCCTCCACATCCTTCATCAGAACTCCCCATACACATCATTATTCAGGAATTAGCAACATATCATGATAGTAATCCCCAGCCAGAATCACATTTGCAAGGTGGTTCTTTTTAAATACAAACTCCAAACGCTGCAAAACTCAACTTTTTCATAGGAATGCCAAAGTGTTTGCAGGCAGGAATGGCAGCAGAAGGATAACGTGATCTCTGTGCTGAGCCACATAAAGCTGAGCCCTGGCTGGGTATTAATTCTCCTGTGCTGCTAAGTCATGGCAAAACCACCTAAAAGCAGCAGAAAAATAAACTTTTCATCTGTTGTGTTCAAGAAGTTAATTATGTAATTAATTCAATCAGACAGTAGCAAATTCAAAACACGGCTTTTTTCTTTTTTTACAGTGAAAAAATAGACTACAGGACTTCCTGCCACAAGATACCCCTGCTAACCACTTAGCTAAATTAAAAACATTGGACATTTATGTGGCTAGAAAGCACATATAAGAGCAAAATAAGCAAATAATGCTAAAATAAAACACATTTTATCAGGCACAGCTTTATCAGCATCCCCACAGCAACCGTCCTTTTCCTTGAAGATTTTTTGTATTAACTAGATTATGATAACAACTTTCCAGCCCAGCTATGGGTGAGCTGGAAAAAGCCTCTCAGTGTTTCTTTCTCTCACCACCCCCTTTAAACAGCCACCTTCCAGCACCTATTCCCTTGCCACGTGAGCTGTAGATGGATGGGTTGTCAATGGCAGGAACATTTCCTGCCAAAGTGACCTCACAACTCCACACCATCTGGGCTGGCTTGTGCCTCTGAAGTGTATTGGTACTTGTCAGAGGGAATATGCACATTAAAATCTACTCAGAGCAGTAGGTGAACAAGAAACCAAAGTATTTTAAGTCTTGACTTGGTCTGAGCTTGCATAAAATGGTTCCACATTGGGAATTTCAAAGCTGGGCTGGATTTACTCTGAATTTCCTTGTTAATCTATAGTTGAATGAAAAGACTGTACAAACAATGGAAAACCAACATCCTTACAGTGTCCTGGTTGGCTGTGCAGATATCCAGGCATTGCCCACTTGTACAAACAACTCTTAATACAGCAAAACTTAACCCACTGCTCCCCAGGAATCCAACTGCTCCTCCTCTAGACCCTTCCCAGGAATAACCATCTTGACACCTCACAGCACCTGCTTCATGTTCTGTGCATGAAAATGTCCAAGCACAGGGAATTCTGACAGGGAGGGAGGGAGTGAGTGGCCCAGAGCTGCAGCCAAACCCAGCCTTGAATGCAGCCTCAGGACATATCAGCTCCAGCTCCCACAGCCCTGCTCACACAACTGGAGCCCACGTCACTATAAAATATTACCTGAGAGAAGCCATGGAAATTAGTTATGGAAAGGGAAGTGTATATATTTTCTGATGGAGTGGGAAATACATCTCCTTTTTTAGCTGTTAATATTAATTTTATGAGTTCTGTGACTGAAGATCATTATTAATGTCTTCTTGAGATATCATTAACACTACAAAAAATCCCCAGAAGACAGTTTTGGTGCAAAGCTTATTTTAAGTGGGTAAATCCCCTGTTTTTCTTTTTTTTTTTTAAGCCAGAATGGGTGGATAAAAGACCTATAAAATAAATGCTGAGTGAATAGGACTCTCGAGCTATAGAACTTGTGCTGTGAAAATTCTACTTTGTCTGGCAAACACTATTAAACAGAAATCTATGAACAGCATTTTTTTTTTTTCCATTTCATACAGGGGGAAAAAAAAGAAATCAGATCTGACCCAGTGACTTCGATGACAATGGTGAGAGTCCTACTTTGTACAAAGAGTTATAAAGACAGAATTTTTACTCTTGGGTGGGCATTTTAACATTCCCAGCGATGGTGCTTGGCTCCTGGACTTGCTGAGATCACTCAGTAGAGCCCTGGCTGGTGGCTCAGTGACTGGTGTGTCACAGCAACCCTGACAAGTCCTCCTTGTGGGTTTGGTTGGGGGTGTGTGCTTTGAGATTATACCCTGAATGCCAGGATATAATTCAATAAAGTGCTGTCAAAGCGTGGGTTACTATAGTGGACATCTGGATGGTGAATCTGAGTTTCAGGAGGACAAACTTCTCACTTCTACAATAATTTGGGTCGTCTCCAATTGGAATTCAAATCCAGGTGTCAGTGGTGAAGTGCCTGGAGGCCATCAGAATAACTGACTGTGTCACCTTGTCCTCCTAGTGATCCTTGTACATTTAATGTAAACAACATAAAAGCAAGTGCTTATTCAAGCAGGACCACTACATATGTTTACCTGGGACTGTTGTTCTAACTTGCACTGACTATAAAAAAAATAACTGGCAAGAGAAAAAGAAATGTTCAATGCTGCAGCAGAGCATCAACTATGGATTTGGAAGCCTGGTGTTTCAAACAAACCCCAGAAGATGCTCTTGGGGGGTCACAATGGCACATGCAGCCTATTTGGAGACCATTTCTTGTCTTCCAGTGCTGTGTGGTTCTCATTATAATGATAATATCCAGCATTTATGTGGCTATTTACATCTTTCACATGCTGTACCAACAACTAATTAATCCTCACAACACCCTGTAGGGTAGGTAAGGATTATTATCCCCATTTTATAACTGGAGAAATTGAGAGAGAGAGGTAACAGTGACTTGCTGGAAGGCACTCAGCAAGTTCAAGGCAAAGCTCAGATGCAAACAGAGGGCTTGCTGGCCCACAGAGCCCTGTCTCAAGAGCCAGCACCTGATTTTAGTGCCACTGTTTCAGCCAAGCCCATCCAAACAGCCAACATCAGAGTTTCCATTAGGTGCCCAAGGCGTTTCAATCCTGGCATTGAAAGAGGTTGTGCAGGATCAGCCTCGGAGCTTCAAGACCCCGCTGGACAAAACCTCTGAGAAAGCTGGTCTGGTCTAAGGGATGAGCTTGCTTTAGGCCAGATGTTGGATTTAAGGGAGTCTGAATGACCTGATTTTATGAAGCAGATGTGTTCTGGGGTGGTTACAAATTTTCCAGCACTGCTTCTCTATCTGGGTTCTTCCTACAGGTGCTGCCACCTTCACCTGGCCTTTGGCAGGCAACCCCACAGGCAGCACTAGGTCTGTGCCAACATAAACAAATAAATGTAAGGCCATCAAAGGCCAGCTGGCAGTGAACAAAAAAAAAGTCTTTCCTGTAAACTTTCCCTGCTTGTATCCACATTTAACATCATCACTAAATATAGACTTTTCCATGAGAGAAGATGGTATCCAGGTATTCTTCCAGGTCCACACTTTGTGTTAGAGGACAGGAGAAGTTCTGTCTCCATACAGCCCCATTGTTGTCACCAGCTCTGGATTCAGGGCCAAATAAGAAATTGGCAGTAGCAATATAAACCCTCTTGAAATGATTCCCTGCCTGATGCCCCTCCTTGCTGCAGGATCACAGCTGAGAGCTAAGCTGATACTCCATTCTCCTCAGCAGTTGCTGGCTATTTAGGGGAGCTCAAGTTCCTTTTGGGGAAAAAAAACGACAGTTTCAAGAACTGCTGGGTATCCTGTGGTTCCTACTAAAATGAAACTGAGCTGTTTGGGAACTTTTGTTATTTCATTCTGATGCCTAATGGGAACGGTTGGATGCAAAATTGTTTTAGGAATTGAGCCTTAAACATCCTTATCAACTCCCCTGCTCTCCTATAAAAGATTGTTTGTATCCTTTTGCATGTACTTCATCGAACAGAAAGAATTACAACACTCTGACTACTGGGAGGTGAAATTAGCAGCCACGTTGTCAAGCAGAAGCCAAGAGAAGAGGGTGCACTGAGAGCAGACAACACCAAACAGCATGTTTTGCTTTTACAGACCCATCACACAGTTCCCTGGTCACAGCCACCTCCCTTAGGAAAGAAGGGGTTTAAGGGATGAAGTGATGGTATTGGTTACCTGTCACCCGTGCTTGTAATCCCTCAAGGAGAAACCAGTGGGTAGCAGTAAACTGTACCTGATATTGCAAATCCCAAACCTGACCCATACACCCACCTACAGCCACAGACTATTTTGTACTGAACCACACTGCCTAAAGAGTAAGGAGCCCCCACAGAATCTAAAAGGAGCATCTCAAAGACAGGAGTTTGTACAAAAACTTTTTTTCTCCTACTTTTCTTTCTGTGTGCTTTCCCAGGAGTGAAGCCAAAGCCTAGCCTGTATTTAACATTCTCAGAAGCCACATTTAGTAGCTTGTATTTCTCCAGGCAGGGCTGTCAGTCAGACACTTGTGGCAAACAAGGTTCCCTTCACTCTGTTAGGGTCAGTTTGACCAACACACCGAGGACAGCTCCTGTCTCCCAGCTCCTGGACATGCCCCTGTGGCGCTGCACCCTGCAGATAACCAGGGCACAAAGGGCTGGCCTTACACAGGTGGCAGAGTTGGTTCAGCAAGAGCGCAGCAGGGGGATGTCAAAACCCTTTTAAAACACGAAATATATTCCTGCACCAGGCTCCCCCACCCAGCTCCCACACATCAGTGTCCATGGGGGTCACGGTGCTGATTACAGACAGCAACACAGACAAAGCTGCTCTGGCAAACCCTTTGTGAGAGTTATTAAGATGTTGACAATATCAGAATCAGATGAATTTACCACTGCTTCAGTAATTGTCTTTCATATATGAGCAACCCCCTACATACAACTTTTATGATTCATCATATTTATTTTTTGTTTCCTCAAGCAACATCTTTTATTAGTTGCACACTCACTACAGAAATTTAATTTCTGCAAGAGAACAACAAAGCAGTTGATTATTATTATTGAGAATCTGGTACAACACAGAGTGAAATAAAATCTATAAGGCATTAAAATGACAGATTAGGCAAGAGCTGTATTCATTTACAAGTGTTAGAACATCATGTTAATGCCTCACAAGCACAACATAAAATGAAAATCAACTCTTTCATGCTGCTTTACTAATACTGCAAAGCTCCATGGAGCACAAACAGTAGTCCCTGTTAAAGAGGCACTGTCCTTTTGTAGTTTTTACAGGCAGTGGGTTTATCATTAACACTTGACAGAAAACTCTTACAGTCCATATTAGCCATAAACTTAATATTTCAGCCACTTATGGATTTAAAAATTATTATTACCCATCTCAGCCAGACCAAGCATATTAAGTATATGGCTGTCCCTCAATGAAACTTTGAAATTCATGCACAAAACCTCTTTGATTTAAAATGTTCATTAGGAAAGCATTATATTAAAAACTTCACTTTTCAGAGTCACTGCAAGGCTACCATGACCAAATTTCCATTCATATGAAAATTTTCCTGCAACTTGATTTACTACCAAAATCTCTGAACATAAAGTGACAGGACATTCAAATAGCAAGATCTGAAATATTCACTTTTCTCACACCAACCCCCCACCACTGGCAAATGCATTTGATGGTGTTTGTGTACTTTTGATCATATTCTGTTAGTAAAAATCTTGATTTTCCTGAATGCATCACCATTATTTTTTTCTTCAACTCTTACCTTAGCTTCAAATCTGGAAAATATTCCCCTGCTTTGGAATATTATGCTGTTTTTTCAAGTCTTGTGGAAAGGAAGTCCATGGACTTTGTTTAGTAACCACCAGATGTACAACTTTTTCTAATTTGTTCCTCAGTACACCCTCAATGGTTTTGTAAAACATTTGAGGGATGTTTACACTCAAAAGGACACCTGTCACTCCTACAGAGAGCACAGCAGGATCAGCACAAAATGCAACAGAACAGGAGAAGGTTTTAATGGGCTGCAGAAACATTTTCAGATTTAGGTTGCTCTGACCACCAAAGGTGCTATGCGTATCTCCTGCCTGCCCAGAGCAGGAATAAAAACATCAAACATCCTCTGGTCAGGTGCAGAGGAGCACAGGCCAGGCCTGAGCCCTGGAGAAGGAGCAGGTGGGGGTCTGACCATCACAGCAGAGAAGATGAGGAAGGAGGAGCAGTCACAAGATGTTTTTCTCCACACAGACATGGTTGGTATCCAATTTCCACCTCTTGTTCCACCACTCTGGGTTCCAGCCACAAAGGGAATAAAGCACAAGGAACAGTAGCACATATAATAGCACACTGGTAGCAATTTAAGCAATGCACCTAAAGCTGATAAATTGTAAATAAATCAAATGCTGAAGCACAACAAGCCTCCTCCTGAAAAGTGGTGCCAGGAAATGACCATCACAGATGCTTTACTTCATCAAGGGTTAATACTTTGAGTGTAAGATCCCTTGGAGAAGCAAACTGCAAACTTTCTGATCTACAAACTCACTGCTTTCTCAGAAAGCCAGAAGCAATCCAATTTACTGTGATGCTAAATAAATCTGTAAATTACTTAAATCACAGAGGGTTGAACTTTACCCCCCTTATTATAAACTATCCTTTGATGAGATTATAAATAATAAAAAATAAGCACAACAAAGTAGCTCACACTCTGAAAGCACTATTGGGGCTCCCTAAAGCCAGGTGCTCCCATAAACACCTGGAGCAGGGAAGGGGGCAGAGTCTTTCTTAAATAAGACATAAACTCTTCTCCCCAAGTTGCCAGAAGAAAAGTTGCTATCTGGAAGACACAGCCACTGGAGGATGTACACTGAAATATTTATCCACAAAGAGGTGAATGACATGATGGAAAATCCTAAAAAGCATCAGGAAATAATGAACAGTGCTTTCCCCAAAGGCATAGCTGGAAGTTGTAACAGGATTTCCTCTCTCTCTTCTTCCCAACTTTATCAAATGTCCTGTCCTCATCTCACTTGAAGGGTGAGTGACAGCTGGGGGAGGATTCTCTGCAGGAACACTCCTCTGATCAGCTTGTGTACCTCAGTAAAAATGTCATCAACCTAACTACATTTGCTGGAAACTAAAAAATCCTGTCCTCCAGCAAAAAAACCTCTTCTTTTGCTCGTATTGTTTTCCTTCCCAACTAAATCAGTTTTAAATCAGTATAAAGTTTATCTTAATGACTCCTCTGGAACACCACCACCAGATCCAGTGTAGACTGCCCCAAAAAAAGATACCTTGACAAAAGTACTTTTCAGGCCACCTTTCACAGCCACAACAGAGATGGTTGTATTTTGGCAGCTCAATCTCACTAATTTATTTTTACTGCCCGTGAGTTTCCATTTGAGTTTTAATCCTCCACAAAAAAAAAAAAAAAAAAAAAAAAAAAAAAAAAAAAAAAAAAAAAAAAAAATGTAATTCAAGAAGGTTTCTACTATGTGAGCAGGGAATATTTTGGGGCTGCTGATTCATATCATTAGCTGCCATCCTTCAAAAGCGCTGCAGAAATCACTGCAAAAATCTCAGAACCAGATGTTTTGACATTCCATGCATACCAGGCACCCTTATTACTTTTTAAAAATTGATTAATTGAAATAACTCCTCTATTAAAATGCCATTTTAAAAACTTGAGAAGTGAGACTTGATAAGGAAGAGGTTTGGATTTTTCCACTAGACATGTTCTTAAAGATAGACTGATAAAGTTCTGCATAAGAAATTAAAAGTACAGATTAAAAAAACCCAACAGAGTGGGCATGGAATAAATTACACCAGCTTTTAGGTTCAGAATATCACTCCACAATTTCATTTCATTTCACATGTAATTGCAAAGGAGGGGAAGAAGTTTAAAGCCTGAAATGGAATGTGCACCTAGATTTTTTTTCTCCCTGTTTTGAAGTGAATGTTAAGGTGTTACAGGACAGTGTTACAGGAATTTTATATTTTTTTATTATATAAAACATTTCAGACTGTGCAGTACATCCAAAGGAAGTGTGACAGTAAGCTACAAAAGCATTCTGTGGTGTTTTAAGGAATCAGTAGCAAAATAACATCTGGGAAGGAAGGCAGGCAAAAATTCAGAAATCCTGCTCCAGTCCAGAAAACAAATAAATAGGGAGAAAAAGAAATAGCTCCATAAGGCAAATGCAATATTTTGGATGACACAGACATGCAAACTGCTGGGAATAAAAGGGAGTATAAAAATAGGGCAGCACTGCAACGGAAGGTTATTTCTTCAAGGAAGAGGAAGACCTGGGAAATGAGCCTATCTTGCCAACAGCCAGTTGTGTCCCACATACAGCTATTTGTTCACAGACTCTTCTGGGGGAAAGTTCAGGTGCAGCTTTACTGCCATGAAAAGCACACACCTGTACGAGCATCTTTATTCACAGCCTAGAACCCTCTGAACTGCAGCACACTTGAAACACCACAGGATTGATAAATATTCACTGTATAATATAAAAATATTTTTTTATTGTTATGTGTGTTTCTCAAAAGCATTTTGAAAATGATCACTTAATTCTAACCTGCTACTACTTAATTTCTTTTCAAAATGAGCCCCTCCAACCCTGGCATTGCTGCACTTTTCCCTTCACCTCCAGGAATGCAGGTGTTGGTATCTTCCTTTAAATTTCTTATCCCACAAACAAGCTTTGGAGGCCAAGGCTCTGCTGAGCAGTTACCAGGAATGGGGCATCCATGGGGAACTTTTCAACCTGCCAAAATCTCAATACTCAGAGTTTTTGTTCCTATTGCTGTTCCCCAGTCAGAGCAAGTTAGGTCCAAATCCAAAATGTGACAGGGAGTGTGAGAGACTGGCATTTGGGGCTGTTCTCCATGCAGTCACAAATACAGCTTGTTCCACAGGGAGAAGGAGATTCCAGAAAGCCACAGGAGGAGCTAACTTTGCACAAAACCCCCCAGCTTTGCTAGTGGAGTCTATAAGGAAGGGCATGGGCACAGTGTGGCTTGGAAAGATTGACCCATAGAGCCATTTTGTGCCATTTTCTGTGTGTCTCAAGCACAAACACCCAGCCAAGATCAAAGTGTAGCTCAGGACAAGTTAACCCTGAACTTAAGGACCCTCAGCTCACAAAGGTGTTTAATAAGGGACAACTTACTCATTACACCTTGAAAAGGGGTATTTGGTATCTGCTTCTTCCTGTTGTGGAGTTCTTAAGGCAGGGATTCTCTCTTGCCAAGAGACTTCTGCTTTCGGATCCAACAAAGACAACCTTGTCACCTACGGTGTGTGACAACCCTGAAAGGGACACTTCCCCTACTACCATCAGCACACCTTTCCCTATGCTTGGAGCAATCCCTTCCCTTCCCTAGCCCTAGGAAAAAACCAGGTGCTGGGATGAAAGTCACTCAGTTAAAATCCAGTGTGTTATAAGGAGATCAAGACTACGTCAAAAAGAAATTTCTAGGACCGTGCCAGCACCAATGACTGCTTTGTTACCCACAGCCAGGGATCTGTCCATTGTCTTAACTCTCTGTGGTCTCCAAAACCCTGGAGATGGATGTGCCCTGACAAGTGTCCTAGAGAGCAAAATGGACAGTGGCAAACTGCTGCCACCTCTAACTTTGTCAGAGGACACAACTCTCTCCCTTTTGTTGTGTCCTCTTAACCATGTTTTCCTTACTTATAAGACTTAATTATCTGCAGCATTCCCAATTTGTAATTAAATGTGAGATCAGGCAGGAGCTCCATCTCGATGGAAGAAGGTTATCCATCAGTGAGCAAAGCCCATCTGCAAGAACATCATCCACCTCTTGCCTACATTTTCTACCTTTCCATAAGTGAATAAACAGGGTTCCAGTGGGATTATGGTTAAAAACTCAGGGACTGCCTCTGTGTGGAACATAGCAAGCAGCATCTCAAGGCTGAGCCTGAAATGCCAAAATAAGAACCCTCTCAGGATTAACCTCTCTCCCTAACAACCATCCTCAGGGTGAGATCTTCTAATAACTGACAGGAACCACAATGCTCAAACCTAACTTGGTAACAAAAATTTTATAGAAATCTGAAAAAAATGTGCTTGGGGGGGTCTGTAAAAAAATGATGGTATTGTTCCTACTAAACATAGGATTTCCACTGGTGGCAAAGCAGATCTGTTTGGAACTTTGGCTGATGCTTAATAACTTCATAGATCAATGTAGGGTTTAATTGATGGAACAGATGGAAGACACAGACTCCACAGGATTAAAGAGTTCTATTTAATGCACTGGAATAACTTGGGTTTAAAATGTTCCCATAATTGTCTGGGCACTTGAACAGTGGCACGAATCCTGTCAGATATTTCCTGCTCATTCTGATTTGCAAGTTTATAACACGAGTTTGTAAACTTGATGAGAACTGATTTTTGTAGTGGGGAAAAATTTATGAATTAAGCAAAAAGAAGGAAAGCTTTAAAGAGAGCTACACTTGGTAGGACAGAGAGCTAACACAGGCCAGGCCAATTCAGCTGTGAGGTCAGCAAGGACATATTGAAGTCCTCCCTGCTCATCAAACAATCTGAGTACACATTTAGATCATTTCATGAAAACCAGTGATTTGCACAGGGTCTCCACACTCAAGAACAACACTGAGCAAAAGAGCCAGATCTTCACAGTTAAGGATGAGCATACCTTAAAACTACATTTTTGCTTTGGATTTCTGTCCATCCTTGACACTAATTACAGAGGATTATTTATGTACAAGAGGATGGTGAATTTGTTGATAAACCAAGATTTTCCTTCAAGGCTGATTGACCCTGAGGTTTTCTTGAAAAATTACTCTTTCCAGCAGCCCACAATAAATAGTAATTTGATAATAATATCTCTCATTTATATCAGTGTAGATAGACAAAGTTGGACCAGACCTTATCAGTCTTTCTTTGAAGAAAGACCAGTAAGTCATATAAAGTGGCTGAGACAGGCATAAGGGTGGCAGGGGGATGTTGCACGTTGAAAAATAATATGAACCTACTCTAATTTGCTATTATTCTGCTTTCAAGCTACAAAAGGCAAAAAGGCAATGCACTTACAATTTACTTTCCATTAGGTTACTGTGAATTACAACGTTTGCTGTGGAAAATAAAACAAGGACTGGGAAATTCATTCAGGCTGGATTGTATCTTTTGGACAAACCTAAAAACATGCAAGTTGTCCAGTGCCCAGAGTGGCCTCAGAGAGTCTCAAATGACTGAAAAAATACCCACCCATCTCCACCAGCTCCTCTTATGGTCATGGTCACCGTAGCATTGCATTGGTGTGATCCCTGTTCCCTACAAGCCCAGCCAGGGATTGGCTTCTCCCTGTGCTGTTAATTGCTTTCCTGTGGGATAAGGAAACAGCACCTTCAGCCCCGGTACAATCCTGCAGGATGGTCCCTATAGTCTATGCTATTCCATAATGACATCACATCAGCCCCAGTCCACCCTCATCTTTTTAAACATCTGTCTTGTAAACAGCACAAACAGGTTGACATGAAATGCTCTAAAAGGGCAGCCTTAAAAGACTCCAGTCCTCCCTGGCCATATTTTAGAAGCACCAGATGCCTAAAAAGCACAGGACTCTGACTGCTTTCCAGTACAGTGAGATGCCTGGGAATTTTCAAATCCCCTTCAGCATCTTTTGAACCTCCAGGAGCACAAACACCAAAAGAATCTGCCCGGTGCCCTTTAAGATGAACACTCAATATGGCATTTCTCCTCAGCGCTGATTAGCACAGCACAATTACAGGGCAAGTGTCAAGTTATCCTTTGCCTTCACAGACATTCCCACATGGAAAGGGGTGGCTGTACCCAGACAGCTCCTCCCTCACTCTCCAGCACAAGGTGATTCCCTACCCAGAAAACCCCATCTGGCTTTGTACAGAACTGAGAGGAGCTACCAAACCACTCATCCAAAAATACAGCAGTGTTAACAACAGGTAAATTACCCAGGAACTGGATAATTCAGAGCAAGGAATAAATGGGAAAACACCTCTGCAAAGGTGCTCTACAACCCTTCGACACACACCTCGGATATCTTGTTATGCCCCTCTTGCTCCATCAGGTTTTTGTTTTATTTTCAATAAGCAAACAGCCACCCCCACTCTGCCCTAATAGTGCTGATACTTCACAATCAAAGGGACACCCCCACCCACGTTAACGCTCATCTACCCTTGATTGTGCAGGTAAAATTGTTTTATGGGTTGTCAATAGAGATACAGCCAGACCCTGTCCCTGCAACAGAACACAGAGCCAGTGTAAATTGTGGCATTTCCATTCTGTATGAAATTCAATGGGCTTTTCATTTTCAGCATAAACCTAAACTAGTTCGAGTCAGTGTGTGGAGGCGCCTCTGCCACGAAGCAGCAGTTTGCATTAAAATTACATTATATTGTTTTGACATGTCTGAAGCAAAGGTTAAAATCATCTTTTTGCTGGACATTGTTTCTGTAATATTGCCCCGCTGCAGAGCCGCAATACGAACAAGCCCAGAATGATGTGAAATATTTCTGATACAAATTTTATTTTTATGTGAAACTATTCAAATGCTGCTGTACAACATGAACTACCTGAACCAAATCAAATCCTCAGGTCAATTCCTTCTTCCGAGTGCTCCTTAGATAACAAAGTCTTGTTCTGCGAATCTGTTCAATATATTAAAGTTGATTCACTCGGACAGTGTGTAAGATATAATACATTAATCTGGGCCATTTCAATTTCTGAGGCTGGGACTATAAAACTGGTGTGCTGCATATCTAATTTTTTTTGAATACCTGATTTATGCATCCCTCTGATGCACAGTGTCGATGGTATGGCGGATGCGGCTGCTGCATTAACAACGGGCTGCATCAGCACTCAAATCTTATCTTGTTAAATCAGACAAATGTAGCTCAATGAAAAGGAAGGAATAAATGCCTGGGATGGTTGAAAGGAGTGAATTTTAATCCTGTTTGTTAGGGGACTTTCATGGTGGGGGCTGAGTGACTGAGGCAGCAATGTCCACCAAGAGCTTATGGGACTATGAATTATTACACGCTCACACATACAACTACACAGGCAGGGTATACAAAGGCACAGTTTTTCATTTTATTCCTACACAGACAAGTAAACATCCCCACACTGACATCCATCCAGATACAAACACACACCTCTACAAAACTGCAGAAATAAATGCCTTTTAGGAAAAGCAGGTCTGTATTTATAAAGTGTAAATTTCCATCTCTCTCGGATTCAAGAACAACCATAATTGCTTCTTTGTATATAATTTATCATTTTATGCAGGGAAACAAAAGTTCTCGCATGGCCTAAGTATCCAGGAATAGATTAGATTTTCAGAGTAATTATATATGTTTATATGATTTTGTGGCTGGATGGAGTACTGCCAGCACTCTATACACAGTCAATATTAATTCTCAAGGAAAGAAAATGTTCCTGTGTTTGCACAATCAACGAGACCTTTAGAAATAAGCTTTCTGCCAGCCAAGGAAAAGTTTCAATGGCACAGACTCCGCAGCCTCAGCCGAGGTGTTTACAATAAATGGAAGGTATTGTCAGAATTAATTCTTAGGGAAGACCCTGAATCACTCACTGTAATTTGAATTCCCTTCTCTAGTAAACTCTCCTATTTCATCCTCAAACCATAACTTGGTAAAGAACCTTAAATTTGTCTATTAAAGTATATTTGGGAACAGACAAGGATCACAAAGCTCTTCTACAAGGCTACAAGCAAGGCAGCCTCAGCAGCATAAAGCCCCAGTCCATTCAAAGCCAAGTTATAGCTGGAATTTTTTAATTGGCGCAAAGGTGAAATTTCATGCCCAGTAAAACACTGGAAATATATTATTTGAGCAGGCAGCAGTTCAGTACTTATTAATTTTCTCTCTCCACAAAGACTAATGATAACAGGAAAAAAGTCACAAGATCCCATCTCTGCAGCCTCTTCCTGTGTCCAGAGCTCCAGGGTCAGTTCTCCATTTCTGACAACATTTCTGCTTTTTGTGATGTCACAAACTGTTTGCAATGATGCAGCATTAACCAGGAGGAAGGCTGAAAAGAGCCTGTCATGCACAAATACCCTATGTAACAACTCTCCCCTCAGCTAAAGACCTGAGACCAAATCCTTGAAAAGAAATCTGAATGCTGTGTTTCATTTCCCTTTCAGCTGAACGCAAAGGCTCATCTTTAAATTCATGAAATAGAAACATTTTAGAGTTGCTATCTTGAGTTAACTTAACCCAGCCTTAAAAAACCCAGTAGTGAAGAGAAGCGGTGATGGAGGCCCAGACATGATAGAGACAATTCATTATAGACCTTTTTGATCCAATTATCCAGGAGAGGTTGGGATACACAGCCCAAATATGTGCAGTGCAATGGAAGAGAATACAAATAAAGGCCACGTTCTCACTTTTCCTAGAAGTTCCAATGGCTTTCCTCTATCCCATGCATATTAACAAGTGTGCAGATCAATTCAAAGCCTTATTTCTTTTTTGAGAACAAAGGGGAAAAAGCACATTTATACCAACAATTCCAAATCTAAGTAAGAAATAAGAGCCAATGGCTCTGACTGCTTTGGAGAACTGTGCTGCCAGGAAGGAAGGTTCCACTTCGTCACTGGCCCTGTGAGCACTGGAAAGCCAGGACAGGTCTTCCAGGGAGAGACAGGGAGCGCTCTTTGTGTGTTTTAGGGAATTTACACTCAGCATTGTGCCACACAGCAAAGGCATTCCAGGGAGGACACGCCTGAAGCCTTGGTGGCTGCCAGCCCAACCACTCCTGCTCTCACTGAGAGCCCCGCTCAGGAGAGACAGCAGAGACACACAAATAAAATGGCCAAACCTTAGGGAAAACACAGATAAAATGAGCAAATCAAGATAATTGTGCTAATTATCATCATGAAGAGAAGATTTTGTGTTTGCATGAAGGCTCCCCCTCCCCCGTCACGTGCGCGGTGCTGCGGCCGCATCCAGGATAAATGAGTTCCAGGCCTGGCTGGATGCTCGGATTTCTGTCAAAGTGGCTCCATTACATGTGTGTCCCCCAGGGTCAGACTGCATTAGCAGACTCCTTTATTCCATACATGATGAACTAAGGATTTGGCAGAGTGTGTTCCAAAAATCCATTTGCGATGGGCATTTGCAGCGTCTGCAGCAACTTCGGCTCACTTTAAAGCAGGCTGGGGGGTTCGGCTTTTCTTTCTTTTTTGTTATGTTTCCATTGGTAGAAAAATAAACCCCGAAATGTCTTTGAGGTCATGGAACAGTGACCCCATTGGCTGGGCTAATTTGATTGTGCCAGAACAATAGCACTGTACTCCTCTGCCAGCCAAGTGCATGCTAATTATGCGATTTGCCCTTGATAAGACCTTGGTGGGTCATTCAGCAGTTGTGATCTGTCACTGACTTCTAATCATGTATTATCGTCTGGGTGAGTCAGAATGGTAGCCTAAGCTTTCTGTCTTTACAGCAATGTGGCACTCTAATTACCTTATGCCAAGTGGATATGCAGAGACTGAATTAAGTGATCACTGTGATTGCCTTCAAAATCTTCTCTTTATCCTTTGTGTTGCTTCTCTGCAATTTACATTTTAAGATGCTGAGAAGCTTTTGGTGAGACTGAAAATGCCACTCTAAAAAAAAAAATAATGATTCTAAAATTTTTTTTTAAAAGCCATCTCACCAATTCTTAACAGTATTTAAATGCTGCTAAATAATATAGCTCAATAAGACTTGCTCAGTAAACTTGTTGGAAATTATAAGACATCCTTTACCTTTTAATCTGCAGCCAAAATAGAAACAAAAGCAAAGCAGCCTAATCTCTTCCCAAAGTTTTAACAATGCGGGATTGCTATTTAATATGTAAAAAAATAATTATAAAGTGCTTTTCCACATTGATTCTGCCTGTGGGACGGACACGTAGGTATAACAAATACTATGGAGCAAATGTAAAGCTGGAAAAGCTTCATTGCTGTGCTCATCATGTTCATTAATAACAGCAAAGATGGGCTGCTTGACCCTGGAGTCTTACAAATTCAGACACAAATTCCTCACCTATTGGTTCAGGCACTTGGTGGCAATTCAAGGGATGTATGAAAATGCTCCATATTTCACCCAGGACTGTAAAAATCAGGGGTTTTAACTGCACTGTGATCCCCTATTGTTGCATAGCAACTCTCAAAAACTACAAAGCAATCTGTTATGGTAAACCAGTCTCATTAACATCTGTATTTGCCCCAAGAATGATCTAATGCCTTTTGCAACGAAAATGTGGTGATACGTCTGGAGGTTAAATAAACAAAGTAATGATTTATAAAATTTGATAAGATGCATTTGTTTGAATCAGCCTTGAAAATATGAACTCTGAAGTGCTACTTGAAAGTTGTCATAAAACAGACAAAAAACCCCCTCACAATGTTAAATTTATAGTACCACTAACAGAAAATAAGGATTTTCAAAGCTTTTCTGTATTGTCTGTCAATATTGCAGTATAATTTTTTTTTATAGAAACAAACTGGGGGGAAAAAAAAAAGTCAATAAAAACCATAAAGCACAATTGAGAAAAAATTGCAAGCCTTATTTTCCTCAAATCACATGATGCCCAAGCAGCATTATTTGCTGAAACCTTGGTTTGTTTGGGGGTGGGGGGGAAGGAGAGAGAGAGAAAAAGAGAGGCAGAGTGCCTAGAAATAAGATGCAGTCTCTGGGTGGCAAAACAAAAGAGCCCAAGAAAAAAAAAATAAAAAAAGCTGTAGAAAGTTGACACAGTCAAGAATAATGGCTAAATCTATCAAGTTTGATCAGGTCTGCTATAATGAAGTGGAGCTTCATATTCCAAGCAGGGACAATGAAGACAGAAGTCAGGCTCTAGAAATGTGCTGCTCACTTTGTGCTTGGAATATGCAGCAGCCAGCAGGGAGCCACAAGATAATTACACAGTATTTGTGTGGTTCCAGGGAGCTTCCTGCGCAGGTTGAATGCCCGCGCTATATTAAAAGGCAGCACAGTGAAATGTTTTTAATGAATATTTTTGTCAGGGAAAGAAAAGGCATTTGAATGATTTTTGTGTATGCAGGGAAGGAGAGGTGGAACATCACTGTCAAAATAGAGGTACCTTTGTTTATATTTACTCCATTATTCACAGTTTCAAGAGCCTGATGTCCCTTCAATAATACAAATCACAATGCCAGCCTTATGTTATTTAGGGCTAATCGCACTCACAGTCCTAACTAATGTCTGCTGCTAGTGTGTTCCACTGAAATCCTGCCTCAACTGCCTTGGAACTACTTTTATTTTTATTTCCAGTAGGAGCTGAAATGTTTAGACACATTTAATCAGAAAACTCAAAGAAGTAACACAGATGTTGATACTTACTATTCAGTAGCCCTTGGCAGTGATAGATTTAAACCACGAGAATACATTATTCCAGCACTCTGTAATTCTCACCTAACAGATGTGAGTAATCCACTGAATTAAAACCCCCAGACATGAGACTTAGAAATGCTCATCCTGCAGCACGAGCCATCGTGATCACAACCCGGACTTGGGCAAAAAAGTTCATTTCAAAGGTCTTTAGGTGGCCCAGATTTCAATATTCTCTACAGCTAAGCCAGCTCCTGTTCTGCTCACAACTGAATCCCTTGTGGTATGCACAGCCCAAGACAATTTGCTGTTTTGTGCTGCTCAGCATCGTCGTGCAGGGTTAAATCAGGGTCTTCGGGTTCCACAGCATCACCCTCCACAAGAAATACAGGAACAAACACCCACTTCCTGCTCCAGGCACAGGTTGCAATCCATGAGGAGGTTTTTTTGGGTTTTTTTTACAATAAAAATTCATGTTTAAACAAGTACCATGGTCAGTTCTATAATTAAACTGTGTTTCAATAAACTCCCTGGCTGAGAAAGGAGGTCCAGGAACCCTCATGTGCTTCCACCCTGGATCAGTACCTCTACCTGCACTGTCCCATCTCTTTCCCACCCAAATGTGTGCCTGGATTGAGAGGATTTATCAACAAATACCAAACAAGAAAGCCAAAAGATCCTTTTTCTAAGGGTTTTCCTAGAAATGCCAAAAAAATACATAGAATAATTTCTGGACAACTCAGAAACAAGGAATGCAATTAAAAGGAGTCACTCCTTTGGTGATGATGCTTCAGGTAACTCACGGTAGCAGGAGACAGTTTCTCTTATCATCATCAAAAATACAGGCGACTTCCACCCTTCCACATTTTTAACTCTGTGCTGACAAAAAATAGTGACTATTTGTGATATTAGTCCTAGCAAAAGCACAGTGAAATAGGGTAATGCTTCACCTGAACTCTGTTATTGAAGAGAAAGACCTCAAAAATCAAGATATTGCAGGCAAACAGGTGTTTGGTTTTGTTTCTTTTTAAAGGATATTAAATTTTTGAATAATTCTGCTATTGCCACCGATTTTGCAGTTTTAAGTCTCTATGAAGAAAGGTTATTACAGAATAGCTATGGCCACAAATTAATCCCCAGTGTAGCTCCAGTGATTTCCTATTTGCTACTAGATTTAAGTGCATCTAGAACTTGAAATTTAGAAAATGAACAAACAAAACCCCCTTAAACTCCAAGTCGTAAAAGTTATTCCTCAGAAATTTTTATTTTCAAGTCAAATATTTGCTTCTTGTATATTTTTATTTTTTGAGAGCTCTAAATTAAACTTCCTTGAATCACTGAGCACTTCAGCAGCATCACTTCACCTTTGCTACCTGCAGGGACTGATTCTGCCCTTTTGAACAGGAGATTCACCAAAGGCAGGAAGAAATCCAGATGCAAAAAGGAATAAAAGGGTTTCACATATGTAACACCTCCCTGTTTTTTGTTTGCATTCCTATTTTAGCAACACTCTGTGGTAGGATTTCTGCCATGATCAAAGGGCTACACTGGAAATACCTCTCGCAGAATGATCAGTGCTATATTTTTGCCAAGGAACTGAATGTGATTTCTGCTCCATTCTTTGTCTACAGCAGCTCTAATTTAAAAGGAAATCTTTCAATTACCAGATGAAGAGGTAAACAGCTGTCACATTTGGAGCCTGTGTAAGCATTATAACCTACATTCCATACCCCTGAGCAAAGAAATCCAGAGGAACTTCCTCCGCCACAAAGGATGGGAGCTAAGTGAGTTTTCATTTTATATTTGGCAAGTTGGTAAAAATTTTTGCAGCTCTAAAAGCTTGATCCCACCTCTTAAATGGAGGGGAAATAAGAATTACTCCTTTGGACTCCTGGCTGTTGGAGGTTGCCTTTTGTGATTAGACCAAATAGTCACAACTAATCAACCACAACAAGCTGTGCTTGCTCCGTTTCAAATGGTTCGCTCTACCAAATCTGGTTTTGAGCAACTGAAATATCAAAGATTACACCTCAATACTTGAGAGCTGAGCTCTCCTCCACCCACCACGGCACTCAGAGCCAATGCTCTGTGTGTGCAGCTCATTTCTGTTTCGCTGTTGTTACAAATAAGCTGAAAGAATAATAACCTCATTGGGTCAGATTCTCGTTCTCGTTCCGCCTGTCCATTTAATTCCATGTAAGCCAGTGCATTACACCAGATTTACAGCACTCTGAGTGACAACAGGATTCACTCAGGCCAAGAGAATCCACCCAGGTTCTCACAAGTTTGAGTCAGGGCAGAACTGTGCCTCTAAAGCAGGAAAGAAATATTAATACCATGCTCACTGTGCACCCTCTTCCCTTGCAGCAGCCATATAAACTGGGTAATGAAGGCACAGATCCTTTTTGCATCTGTATATTAAACAGTTATTTTGCCAGTATTTATATGCCCATATCCCTGGGTACAAACAGAGCCAGGGATATCAACCATAGCTGTTGCACGAGATGAGCTTTGTATCAAAGGAAAAAAGGTTCTCTCCATCTCGGATGCTTTATTTTATTCAACCAGCTCTTTTTCACATTGTTATATCTAGTGAATGTAGCACGGTTGGATTCAGAAGAGAACCTTAAGCGTTATCATAATGCTTAGAAGCAATGGCTTCACACTGTATAATCTATCAAAGGTGTCAGATTTACAAAATGCAGATTTTCTGTCAAATTTGGGCACTATAAGCACTGTATCTTTTCACTAAGGTGCTGACTGCTGTTTTAATGAGGCCCTTTGGTGGCTGTAAAAAACTGAAAGGAGAGGATTATAGGGGTTACCCTAGGTATTGTCTATTTGTCTTACAAATTTCACACTAACTACCAATTACATCGCCATAAACCTTTTGGCTACTTCAAGCTATATGCCATATAATACATAAAAAATACGCTGTGTTAACCTCTCCCATATTATACGAGTAACTACAGCCACTGATGCAAGTAACATATCTAATGAAGCCAATAATGAGCCTCTTTAAAAGTAGTCTTGTTATAGGAATAATATTAGAGCAGTTCAGTTAAAGGCTAAGGTCCATTATGGCACACTTCCTATGTTCTCCAGTCCCAGGGCTGAAAAGATGCTGACATGCTAATTCAGGCTCAAGAAGGGCATTAATCTCACAACCTTCTACTTGTCATGCTTAATGGGACATCCTGCCTAGGTGAAATGAACCTGATGTATTCAGGTAAACATAATTTAATAAGGGGGAAGGAAAAAAAAAAAAAGGAATAGCCAGGGTCCAACATAATGGGAAAGGGAATATTTACGATTTATTTATGTTTATATCTCAGTGGAGAGGATTGTTAACATTCAACTGAGAATTAAGCGGTGTAAGAAAAGGGCAAATAATGCAGGATTTGTTTAAAACCCAACTGCTGAAATACTGGTGCATTTAAAGGAACACGTTAATTTGGAGGAGGAGGAAGGGATGCTCTAATGTGGGACTTGGAGCACTTGAGTGTAAAATAGAGATCTGGAGCTATGGTGTCTGATATTTAAAAGCCAGCATGAATGTCAGTGCGTAGCTGTAGATCCTCTTTGGGCTGTCATCAATCATAAGTCTAATAAGCTACCTAAAATTATGTCACAAGGTACAGAACAGTACCAATGGCAGTAGCTAAAACAGTGCATGCCCCACTTGCAGCCCAGCTGGGAAATGCAGGACCCACCTCCCAGACTCCCCAAAGCACAAGGAAAACACACCTGGACACAGCACGCAAGGGCCTGGTGGTCCATGCTGCTGAATTTACAGATGGTAATTGTGGCCATTCCCTGGATTAGCAGGAGATCAAAGTACAAAAAAATACCATCAGCTAAACAGGAAAGATTGATTGATGAATAGCAGCCAGTACTCAAGAAAGCCAAAGCATAGGGTATGAGGCTGCAGGATGGACTTGCTAGGTTTTACCCCTAGGAGAGAGTCTTTATTTCCCTAGAATTTGCCCATCGCTGCCCCCAAAGTCTAAAGGTTGCTCTACATATTTCTGTGTTGTGTGAGGAAGCAGGATGGAATCATCAGACACTCAAAGGGAATAAAACTATTATAAATGCACCTTGGTGACTGGAGAAAGCACAACCCCCCACTCCACAGCAGAGCAGGGCTGTCGTTCCCAACCTCTGGGGCTTCTTTAACAAACTACAGCTTCATTCTTTTCATTCCTGTGCAGCCCAAACATCACTGTAGCATCAAAAGCTCAAGGGAGAAACTCTGCAGGTTCTTTGGCTGCTGTCAGGTTTTAACTGTAAATGCTGCCTAACTGAGCAGGGAGTGTGTCACATCAGCAAGGTAATGCTGATGAGAAACCAGAGAAAGTTAGGTAAATATCCCAGCACTGTGATTGTGGAACTGCTGTGTTACAGTGGTGTCCTGTCCCAGAGAGGGAGCCAAGAGCACCTTTCTCCCAACAGTAACTCCTTTTTCTGGACAGGCAGAGCCCAAACTGCCCCGGTTTCACAGCACTGAGAAACACAAACTTCACTTCTAAGCAGCAAAACCCCCAGGTATAGAGAGAGCACCATTCAGTGGGGCCCCTGCAGGCTCACACACACAGGCATTAATCTTGTTAAGCCTCCAAACACTCACTCTAAATAGGCCTTCACTGCCTCACTGGCTCCCAATGCACCTTTTGACCATAAACATCTGGGTATTTTATCTAGGCTGGTTTTTGCAAGCAGTTTCCTCTAAAGGCACTAATGCAGGCAGCTGCAATGGGGCTCCTTGGTGCCTGTTAGGTGCTGGCCATGCTGAGCCAGGGTGGGGCTGTGCAGATGAACTGCTCCACAGGGAGAAGCTCCACAGGGCACAAACCTTCCTGGAGCTCTCAGGAGCACAGAGGAGTACACTTGCCATTAAATTATGTCACAGGGAGAGACCTATTGCCTGGGAAAGCTGATCCTGCTCTAAAGTGCAAAGGGACCATAACCCTCTCTCGGGGAGATGATGTGTCCAGAGGAAGCAGCCCCAGGAATTCCAGGCAGCTAAAGGCCACTAATAACAGGCACTTGTGCCAAGTACAAGTCAGGTTTGATGTGCAGCTTCTCATCCACACAAACCCAAGTGTGCCAAAGGATGGCCCAAGAAATCAGCAGTTCAGAAGTTCCACTAGTAAGCATCCATTTGTTCCCAGCTCCAGCTTGTAAGAAGAGATTTGGAAGTGGAGGTCAGTCAGATTGCCCCAAAAACACTGGCAGATTTTGTTGATCCAGCACAAAACTTCCCCCTTAAAGTTAAGGAAAAGACTCAACAATATTCCCATATTTGAATGCATTCTCTCTCCAATAGACACTTTCCCAGCCTCATTCTTGAAGCTCCCTGGGTGCCAGGCAGTTCTCCCCTCACTTCTAATGATTTTTTTTCTCCCCATCCAAATGGGAACCATGTTCTGCTCTGTATAAAATCAGCTCTGCAGAGCTGGATAAAATATGTCACCTTAGGCACCTGAATTAATAGTTTGGTTATGTACTCTGTTAAGTCTTTACTATAGATCAGCATAACTGTGCCAGACAGACAATTCTTTAGAGCTAACATTTTAAAAAGGTGCCAAAGCCAAGGGCCCTTTGAGATGTCACTGAATTACCCAGATTAAAAAAAAAAAAAAAAAAAAAAAAAAGGAAAAAAGGCACGAACCCAACCAAAACCAGACTTTTTTTTTTCCCCTCCTGCAGCTTTCTTCAGTACCACTGGAAATATAATATAGTGGAAAACACTGGCAGGAATAAGCAGTTCCATGGAGTTGCTAAAGCTGCAATTAATGTTAATGAAGCTCAGCTTTACACAGAAAGGAGCCCCAGTAAAAACTGGATAAGTAAGAAAAACGATCAGCCATTGTGCTCTTCCCATACAGTCCATCAGGGTATTGCCTCTGCGAAGCCATCTTGATTTGAAACCACGAAATAAACCAAAATAAATCTGCAAGCAGGTGTTCCTTGGTGGAAGTTGTAACGCAAACAGCCTAATTTTAGCTTCTGTGGAGAGAGTGAAGTGAATTTACTGCTCAGCGATGCAGCGAGCGCAGGGAGGACACGAGCAGCAGGAGCTTCCAGCAGGATGGCTGCTATTAAGGCAGGAAGACTTCCCGCGGCTGTTAAGGAAGTAGTGGAAGGCAGGTGATGGAAGTGGGGGCTTGCCAGGCAGCCACGGGCCCACTGTACATGTTAAGTTGTTGTTTTCTGCTCAGCTAAGCAGCAGAGAATTGATATGTTCGCAATGAAGTGCAATGACAATTAAATTGTAACTGACCTACATGTTACCATCATTACGCTTTCTCTTTTTTACTGCTTTCCCTCTTATTTAATCACACAGTATGGGGTTTTTATTAGGCTGTAATGTTAAAATCTTCATCCATTTAGCCATAAATGTTTGACTGGTTATCTATCAGACTTCCCTGCACTATACAAACAAAACCATTTTGCTGAATCATTGTTGACTTGTTTGTGGCCTAATTTAATGAGTGTAATAACTTACATGACTACCCAGTTAACATTTAGGAGCCCAGAAAAGACCTGCTAGCATGCAGCAAGCTACTGTATATGTTTTCTATTCCTATCACTCCTCTTTGCAGTAAATTTTATACAATAATATGCACTTCTTGCAAGGCTGCCTTTGCTTTTACTCAGCCCAGGTTGCATGTTCCTTCGCCAGGCTGCAATGCTGACAATCAAGGGCCCCAAATTTTCAGTGGAGTTTCAGCTTTCTAAGAATCAGGTAACCTCTTACATAGACATAAAAATATCAAGCACAAGAAGCCTCAGCACATGTCCACTGCACTGTGCCCATGCAGGAAGCCACCATATTGAGGAGGAAAACAAAGCCACTTCCTAGCACTGACACAAAAAAAAGGTTTTGAAGTTCAAAAACTACAGAAAACTAAACATTATTTCAGATGAGGTGAAAGAAATGTGGCTGCTTTATGACATTCAGGGGCCAGTCCCAGGTGTTTGGGCCTGGGCCTGCCTGAGGAAGGAGGAGAGGATCCCCTGAGTCTGGGGAACCCACAGCAGCACTGTTCACCTGTGGGATCATTTTTCCTCCATTATCCTGAAAATAAACTCCAAACCTTCTTGTCACTACCTACACTTTCAGATTCATCTGCCATTGGAGAGCCCTGCAGATCAATTAAGTAACAAATGAGAGCCTCCATATTCATACACTAATTTACCACATGCTTGGCAAAACAGAGGTGTTTTGCTGCTTGCAAGGCCATAACTCAAACACCAATACATAGAGGGTGACAATTTGTGAAGTGCAAATGCTGAAATTTTCCATTTTCCACACAAAAATATCATTTCAGTGCGACAAAGGGATGGCACCAATTATATTTTATTGCAGACATCCTTTGTTAATGGCAATGAATCAAGCTGTACCAGGGAATTGCAGGCTCTGCTGTAAAAGTGACCCTGTCCCAGGTAAATCCCAAAGCATTGAAGAGCCTCAGTTGTCCCCCAGACCCATTCCAACAACCCTCTTTTATCCACAGGAGAAACCAACCCCAAAAGGCATCAAAACAGACACCAGGGTCACTTAGAGTTCTTTTGAATGTGTATGAAAGGACTGAGCACAAGGATTTTCAACTTAGGAGAAACAATCATGTATGGATCTGCCATTTGATAAATATTTTATTTAGATTTCTATGTTTTATTGAATGTCATGAACTTACAGTAAAATTTCTTTCAAGAAATAACAGCTAATATTTGATTATTTATATTTTGGTCACTGTGTTTTCATAAAGTGAAAGGTTTTGGGGTTTTTGTTCTTTCAGTATGCAACATGAAAAGCACTCTCTCCATCAATAGCATAATACTGACCTAGGAAAGTAATTAAATTATTTAATTTCAGGAAAGGTTTTTGGAAAGATACCTGAATTCAGAACACAGCTCTATTTGGTTTTAAAAACCCTTTAAAGACCTCAGTAACAGCAAAATGGGTAAATTGTCAAAGAGGGGTGTATTTCCAAGCTTTGCAGGGCCATGATTATGAGTTTTATTTTGAATGGATAGCAGCACACACCACGTGGCCTGGCAAATCACACTGAAGATTTCTATTATTAAATCCTGCAACCTTAAATATTTGATTTTTTTCATTAGTGTTTCTGACTCTCCTTCTATTCCATTTTTAGGATTGAAGAATGGGGCTGGTACTAAAAACTCTGACAGAACAAGCCTCTGACTCTCAAATTTTCTGCTTTTCCTTCTCTCTTTTTCACTTCCTCAACACAGCACAGAAAGTACAACCTGGAGAACTTTCAGGCTACAGCTCAGACAACAAAAAACAGAATTTTCCAAGCACAGGACTCAGCCCTGTGGAATCCAGCAGGAAATGAAGGTAATGTTCATAATTGAGTACTTCTGCGACTTCCCCAACAGAGAATCTGCAAAATCCCTACCCAAAATATAATCCCACGTTATTTTCTCAAACTTCAGTTGCTGCTGTTTGTGCCACATGGAAAACTGAAGCAGATGAACTGGGAGTCACAACAAGATCTGGGGAAAAAATCTAAATGCTTTTTTTGCTGGATGAATATGCAAAAGCTGGATAAAGCTAATCCTTGGGTTTTGTAAAAGGAAAACTTCCTCTAAAATCCCACAGTCCTGAGACAGGAACTCCACAAGTGCACAAGTCCCTGCCTCACTCCCAACTGCTCTGTGCTGTGCAGAGCCTGGTGATGCTTGCTTTAAAATCTCCCTCTAGGTCAGGATCACTTCATGATGATCCTTGTGGGAGCTTTCCCACTCAGGATATTCTGATTTTAAATCCAGGAGCACCCCTTTGCCAGCCATCAGTCCCAGGACATTGTCCCACCAACTCCTCTGTTTTGACTCTATTACCCTTCTGGCTCTATCAACACCTCTGTGAAGCAGATTTATTCTGGTCCTATGCTGTAAACAACCTAAGCTACCTCAAAATATTTTTCCTGTTATTGGGTCAAGGCAGGTGGGGAATGGACTCTGAAATTCTCTTGTTGACGCAGCCAAAGGGTCATGTCAAATGTATCTACATGTCTGAAAAAATGCACACAATTCCCACCCTTCCTCCCTTCCACCCCAACTCTACAAATTCACTTTAATTATTTAATCAGTTTGGTTGAAATTCAAAGTTGTAAGTTGTTAGTTGCTACTTAACATTCCTTATAAATTGCATTTATTAGTTGCAGGAAGGAGACTTGCCATTGTTACAGTAATTTAAATTGTTACCACATGCCTACAGACTCCTGCTGACTGGTAGCTTTGGGGCAAAATCAGCTCCTTAAAGATCTTTAAAAGACACTAGAGATAAGCTAACCAAACTTTCCTCCAGGAAGTTACAATTTATCAAAAATGTAATGCAGCATGGATGAAATACTCATTGTAAGCAGCACATAACGTGGTCTATGAAATGACATCTTAGCATCTCTCACTCTGGTCATATGGAAGTTTGCTGACAGGGCAGGGTGATGCTCCATTGATATTTAACAGTCCCAGCTCCAATGTCCTTTGTGAGACTGCAACTTTACCTGCTCCAGTCCATTCTTTCCCCGGCACTAAATCAGTCAGCTTTGACACACGACACTGTTCCAGTCCCTTCGCTCAATTTTAATGCTGGAGATGTTTTAACTTCCCAATATTATTACCTTGGAAAGACTCTCCTCCCTTCCCAATTCTCCCTGCACTTCTTGGATATATGCACACCCTTGTGATAAACCCTGGCCTCCTCCTCCCAATCCTAAGGAAAAGGATGGTCTCTGCTGAGGGTCACTGGAGAAATTTTACAGCTGAAGACCCTTTAACCTTGATGCAGCACAGACAAGAATACATCAGCACCTCCTATAGGAAAATTTGGATGAACACCACACATAAAATAACAAAATAAAATAATAGATTCATCTTCCTGCAGCTAAAGATAAATATTAAATAATCCTATCTGCTTCTGGCTGAAAATTAATTTCTTCTAAGGCAAATAGTGTAATACATATGTGCGTTTCAATTCCCATTTGGCAAAAAGCCTATTTTCAGTCTGCAGTACATAGACTTTTGGAATACCAGAACTGCATTCATCACAGACACACTTAAACAAATAAAATCTTCCTT
This sequence comes from Onychostruthus taczanowskii, assembly GCF_017590055.1. NCBI lineage: Eukaryota > Metazoa > Chordata > Aves > Passeriformes > Passeridae > Onychostruthus > Onychostruthus taczanowskii. The sequence goes on from NW_024503124.1 coordinate 3,167,770, forward strand.
CGGGTACCAATTCGCTGTGGTCTTGTAAAAAATATATATATTTTTCAAACCATCAGTATTTCCACCCAATCCAGATAGCCAGATTAGAAACAAAGCTCTTTGTTGAATATTTAATTAGTCCAGCAAACCCTTCCAGGAGGGTTATCCCCAACATCCAAACTCTGCCAAGCAGGATCACAGACACTGCCCACTTGTGCCACACAGACAAACGTCTATATTTTGGGATTGAGCTATCCATGCAGCACTCCTGATTAACTCATTGCCCAGGAAAGGGCAGCAGAGCAAACACCAGTGTGAGCACTCTGTCTCCCTGCCCTGGCTCAGACAGGAACATCTCCATTCCCCTGTGCCTCTGTCACTCCCGCGCTGCCGAGCGCTTGGGAGACACCGCTCCACAAGCACGGATCCACTGTGCTCTAATCAGGCTCAGCTCCTGTGTGCTGTGTGGGACTTGCCAGGTGAAATGTTGTGACAGAAAACCTGACATGCCATGACATTGTGCAGTCTTGTCAGCTTCCTGGCAACACACATGATTCTCTCCCTTTCTCACCAAAATCCTCTTTTCCTGTTTTGGAGCAGCATCCAGTTGTCTCTGGCACCACCCTCCACAGAACTTTTTCCCATGGCGTGTTCTGGGTGCATTTCACCCTCTCTTACTGTTAAAAAACTTCCCCCCCCCCCCATGCTTGGAGCCCTGAGCAATATGAATTGCTCAGTGCCCAAGGTTGGAGAGCCTAGATATTTTTCCGGACCCCATTGCTGCCCGTACAAGCACATGAGTTTACAGGTTTGCCAGCCTGTTCTTCACTCAGACCCTTCTATGGTCTAGTCTGGGCTATGACAAAGTTTGTAGCATCCAATCCTTTCTCTGAAAACTTTGAGATCTCTTGATCTCAGACTCTTATCCAGGATCCATTTGGCAGTACCCAGAGTAGCTGCTCTGATGCAGGATGCCCAGATATTAGACCCAGCTACCATGGTGATTGATAGTCTAAAAATACCCAACTCAGCTGTCCTGACAGATGGTTAAATATATGGCTGCACTATACCTGGATCACAGTCTGTTAACATGAGGATGCAGATAAGGACCAGTGAGTGCAGTTCAGTTGGGAAAGTTGAAAGAAAAATGCACAAAAAAGTATCTGTAAACCCAATGTCATGAAACTCTACTGGTCTCATATGTTAAAAAGGCTTCATTTTCATTTTCTCTCTTTCTGCTCTGGCAACTCTGCCTGGTCCCATTCTGCACTTGAGGAGATGACAGATATGCAGATTGCAGTGGTAAGGAGAAGGAATCCAGTTCTTAGGAAACACAACATGACAGAAAGCATTTGTTGCCGCTGCTGAAATTTGTGTATCTAAGCATTCCGAGAAGTCTAATGCGATGTTAGGCTGCCTGCTGCCTTGGAAACCAGTGGTCAGATACTCTCAGCAGTGGGCATAACCAACTAGAACATTTTGATTAGATGAAATTTCATGGAACTGAAATAATTCACACACTGGCTTCAGTGAATAGAATTCTGTCAAGGACCGAAAAAGAGAGAGCGCTCCTTGAAAACCACAACCCCACATCCTGGTGGTTTGGACAAAGGGATGTTGGAGATTCAAATCCCTGTTGGACCAAGTGATCTAGAATTAAATCAATTGCACTTGAAGCCAACAGCAGGCCAGCCAGGCTGCTGACTGAGAAAGTCAAGAGATGTAACTCTCAGATATAAAAGATAAAAAAATAAACCCAAACACATACCTATTTTCCGTGTTGTTTGACTCTCTCCATTGCAACACTGAAACTTTGAGAAGTCAAGTAAAATTTGACCACTTGCCCAAAGCAAAGCATTTGGATTACACAAGTTAGTACAAGGTAACTGACCTAAAAACTACCAAAACATCAGGTAATGAGGATTCTACTTTCTAATAATCTTGCTTTGGAGAAACAGAAATCCCTTTTCCTCAGATACCATTTTAAGGTTACAAGGCTGAACAGAGAGTCTTGTTATTGTAGGAATAAAAGAATCAAATTAGCAAGAGAAAATGTATTTGGATCATGATGGTATCCCACCTCTGCAGCACAAGGACTAGAGTTCAGAAAGCAATTTTGCTGCATGGAGCAGCTGCCAAATATTTCTGAATATTGTTTTCCTCCAGCCAGCAGCCCGGATGTGAGAGCATCCATTGGGTCTGGGCTGTCCCCACAGCCTCCAAACCTCAAGGGCCGTTCCTAAGCTGTGAAAGGCATTCAGCTTTTGGCAGTTCTGTGATTACATGGAAGGGCCCATTTGCAAAGTGCTCCCTTCAACCCACAGAGCTGCCACTGCAGCTCCCTCATCCCAGGTGGGATGACAGCAATGGGTTAGGCTGGAATTGCAGTGGCAAGATGCTGCAAAGTGCCTCTGACTCCCCATTAAATAAATGCTCTTTATTAAAAACGTCTTTTCAATCACTCACGTTTCTTTGCATCCAGATCTGAGCATTCCTGGGATTTCTCAAGGTCAGCTGTGCACGGGGATTGTCCCTCTCTCATATTGCAACCCCCTGAAGTGATGATTTCTCCTTCTGTCTTTGGGCTCAGAGCAGAGCTGCCCTTTGCAAGCACCAGGTGGGTCACGCTCCCCAATAACAGCCATTAGGTAGGGATGTGATTTGGATTTCAGCATATTTGTATGGAAATCACCCTCGTGGTGTCATTTTACTCCTTATAAATCATTTCAATATCAGGCTCATAAACCCAAGTGATTGTAGAGAACAAATAAATACGGATGCATTGCTGGAAATGTGCAACAAGGAATGCTGCTGGACTGTGGTCAGCACGGGAGAGGTTTTCCACCCACTCCTTCCTTTGGTAGCCATCCTGTTTTTACCATTTCAAATTTAATACTTTTTCTAATATATTGTACGTTACCTCCCATGTATTTAAACTGTACTTAAAAGCATGCTAAGAACTGGTAATTCTTTAATGGTTGTTCACTTACAAGCGATTGTGGGTCATTACACAATCATTTAAAGGGCATTAATGAGAACCATTTAATGGTTTTAGTAGAATATCATTGTAAGGGACAGGGGAAAAGTTACTGGCTGTAAATTTTTATGACCATTTCTTACAAAACGTATTACTTTAAAGATTTATGTACGTAACAATGAGTACAATAAAAGCCATGCTAAAAATAATTTGAAATCAAAGTAATGCATATAGATAAGGTCCCACTTGCTTCAGTTTTCAATGCAGAAAGATTCTCTCTTTTCTTTTAGAAACCTTTTGACTTGCAGTGCAGCTTCAGCTCTCCTTTATGAAAAGTCAGAGCAGAAAAAAAGTGCTCAACTCTACATTTTAGCAAGGCATAAATTGTCCTTTACGGTCCATATTTTATTTTTACTTTTCACTCCTTGTTTTGCATATAAAATCAGTATTTCCTCACTTTTTCCTCAGACACAGCACAATAAGCCAGCTTTTAACCAGAATGCAAGGAGAATAAGGAGAATTACTTCCATAGGCATCTGGAACTGTGCATTTCATTGGCTTTTTATAAACGGAAAATAAAGGAGAACTCTGCACACCAAAATTAAAAGGCTGGCTATTTCCACACATGGAAATTCTTTATTACTGCACTAGACCAGAGCATACCTTCAAAACTACAGAAACTTATTTTGAAAACCATTCATATGGATGCATTAACCTTATTAAAGTGCTTTAATAACAAAACAGTCATCATATTATGCCTGGTTTTGTCCATTTGTGATTCCCATGGAATATCTAACGAGGAAGAGAATGCCCTTTTCCCCCAGTATTCTTGCATAAGTAGGAGAATATTTCTAATTAACAGGCAGAGTTAGTACAGCACATGAATTGAACTCAACCATATCTCTAGAAATGCTGATATTTTTACTGTTTGCATTAAGTAAGGATTGTATTTCTCTCTGAATCAGACCCAGTACCCATTACCAATAAGATTAAGATTTAAGATAACTTGGTCAAAAGATGGTGAATTATAACTTTTAATTAAAGCGTAGGAAATAGTTTCTTTAAAACAAACATGATAATACTTTCAAGATCATTAATTTTTTATGTAATGAACAACAAACCCAACCTGAATATTTTCAAGTGTGACACTGCAGAGCCAAGGAAAGGGAATTTTTCAAAACTTCAAGGCAGCAAACATAAGCAATGCAGCTCATCTGCAGCTTTTGAATGTTTGAAAGTACTGCTGTTCCTTCACAGGGAGTGCTGTTGCCCTTACACTCTCCAAAATTCAGTTTCAATTCTAATTGAGATGACACAGATAGCAGTGAGTTATGAGGTGATGGTTATTACTGTGTTTTCTTTTACTTTTGACTGATTTGGTCTTATTTCAAAATGACTGAAGAAATTTAAGAGTTGGACTGATCTGATTCACTTTTGTGTTTGAGATTGTGTACAAAGCAATGATTAATATGGTGTGACATGGTGGCTGTCTCACCTTTAATACAGATTAACATTTGATTGGCATCTCAGCAATTCTTATTGCTGTGAATCCTTGAGTTTAGTCTGCAGAATTCTGTTTAATACAAGAGCAAACTGCAACGGATTTTATTTAAATTGTAAATGCAGGGTCTGTGCAAGTCAGAAGTCCAACTCCTGCAGAATTCCATGGGGTATTTCCCTGTATGAGACAGGGGAGGCACCTCCACATCCCATCCTCGAGTTGTCCCATGATTCTATTTCCTGATCAAGAAGTATCACCCACACCCAGCTGTGCCAAGCCATAAACCAGGGACTAACCCAGGCACGAGGATGAGATCAAATCCCCTTTTACCAATAACCTGCACTGGGAGTTATAACCTGCATTTCTGGAAACAAAAGGGTGACACACTAAAATCAATGGACCACTTCATTCCCTGCTTTTGTGATCCTGCTCATTATTGGCATTTTTCACCTCTCTCTCACATTTTATTTTTCACTGGGTATTAATCACTGCTAACTGTATTTTCCCCTACCAATTCTTCACCTCATCAGAAAACAGCACCTGCACTCAGAGCACAAAATTAAGAGATTCATAAAAATCAAGGAATGAAATGGCACATTGGTTTAGTGTGTCAGAGTTTCACCTCCAGGAACACAGGACTGTGAAAGAGGAAGGGGAAAAAAAAAAGAAGCAAGAAGCAAAAATTTAAATAAAGAGAAACAAGAGTAGCACACAAAGATGGGCAAATAGAATGAAGATGGGAACACAACTAAAAAAGGAAAAGGCAAAATTTGGGTGGATGAAAGATTAAGAACTACATGACATTATTTTCTTTATACACCTGCATGCATTTCCATGTGCTATAGCACACAGTAAAATGAGGAGAAAGGCAAAGGCAAAGCACTGAAATTGTTCACTTTTTTCCTACAGCCCCACTAAAAAAAGAGGAAACTGAATGCCGTAAATATCTTCAAACAATAAAGTTTTGATTTACAGAGAGAAAAGCAAATAAATTGTGAGTAATGATGTGAGGTTGTAGAGGTCTCCAAGCACTACATGATTTCTATTTGTCATGTGTGTTTCAGTATTTAGATTCACTCAAGTACATTCAGAACACAGATTCTGCCGAGTTTTTTGAAGGTATTTGGCTTGCACTGAGCTTTTTCCTCTCCTCTTAATCAAATACCAACATGGACTGCACAGGCACCTTTGTAATTGCAAGACAATATGGGTTTGTTGCAATTATTGACTTCACACACACACACGAGTGCCTCTTCTTCACAGCTTTTTGAATTTAATCATGTTTACTGATGATCCTTTGGCTACTCATAAAAACAGAGACAAATATCTCCACAACTGCCTTTATTGTGAGCAGCATTCACATCGGGCTTCAATCCATTGCCTTGTCCCTAAAATTGTTTCAAAGAGCCAGGAAGCTGCCTACAGTTCTGAGCTTCCTCTTCTGGCTTTGCACAAGAACTTAACTGAGAATGGAGGGAAAATTACAACAAAAAGTATGGAATTCAAATAGAATTAATTTACTATATATTTTCAAGGTACCAATATTTAAAATACCTGCGAGGAACTGCTATTGTCAGCTTTCAGTCAAAGTAGCTGCCAGTACCCACAGCAGAAAAATGAAGGAACAATTGCAGAACAGAACCTGGGAAAGCCAGAGAGACGTTCAAAGCAGTGCCAATTTGGCTCCACTGATCTGATCCATGACATCTTAAATGCAAATATGAGCAGTGTCCTGGAAAGTTGATTTGGGATTAATTATGGAAAGGTTTCGTTTGGAAGAGACATTAAAAACTCATCCTGCTCCAACTCTCTGCCACAGGCAGGGATACCTCCCACTTGTAGATGGATGTTCAAGCTCTGGATTTCACACATGTAAAATACCCTGCTCAGAAATGCATCTTCCAGCAGAAAACATGGAACTTCAGCTGTTAATATCTGATCTATAGGGTCACAAAAAGACAGAAGGGACATTTACTGCACCCAGGAATATTCAGGGATACTGCATCTGCTGATCAATAAAAACTATTTTGAGACACAACAGCAGTGAAAGACAGTTAGAAATGGTTTATTAGACATGATTTTATTACAGACTGCAAAATTTCTGGGGGGGGGAACTAATCATATAAATAGAGCCAGAGCCCACCAAACACTGGAGGCCTGGCTCCGTCTGGCTGTTACCAGGATACAGGAATATCCACAGAGCACCATCACTGTCCTGGTATCACAGCTTCCTTGGAAAAAAAATTGCTGGGGACTTCTGAGAGAAGCTTACAAGCCAGGAATTTGGGAAGAGGAGGGACTTGTGAATGGTGTATTCCAGTAAATAATTCAATCCAAGTACAGGAATCAGAGGCACAGAGTGATCAAAACAGCTCTAGAAGTGTCTTCATGACAATCTAGGACAGGTAGGAAAGATCCCCAAATTTTGTTCAGCCTGGAAAAGTGACCCAATTGTGCCTCTCCAGTACCTGAAGGGAGTCTACAAGAAAGGGGGAGGGGGATTACAAGGTGTTTACAAGGGATGGAGTGACAGGACAAGGGGGAATGGATTCAGACTGAAAAAGGACAGGTTTAAATTGGATATTAAGAAAAAAATCTTCCCTGTGGGGGTGGTGAAGCCATGGCAGAGGCTGCCCAGAGAAGCTGTGGCTGCCCCATTCCTGGAAGGGTGCAAGGCCAGGCTGGGCTTGGAGCATCCTGGGATAGTGGAAGATGTCTCTGCCCACAGCTGAGGGGGTGGAACGAGATGGGCTTTAAAGTCTCTTCCAATCCAAACCATTCTGCTGTGGTTTTGATTTTATGATTTATTTTTTTTTTAGGATTTTACTCTTCCCAGCACCATCAGCATTGCTGATACCTCACTCTGAACACCTGGTATAGCATTCCTGCATTTTAAAAAAGTCCATTTCAACCTGTGTGTGGATCATTTCACCACACTGACACCTCAACTTTCTCTCTGCATTCTTCTGCCTACCACACCTCTGGACATTCCCAAAGAATGGTGTTTAAGCATGGTTTAACAGCAAAATTTGGGTTTGTGACTGGGGAACAGGAGCAGTTTCCCTGTGAGCCTCTGCCACAGCGTGGTAAGCTGCACCTGAAGGCGCAAGCACGGTAGAACCAATGTGGCAGGTTATTTTCTGTGAATTCAGGAGCACATTTTAAAGCTGTGACACAGGCAGTGCATCCTCTGACACAAGCTGGGAAGCAGAAAGTCACCAGCTTCAGCTCCTGCCTGAGTGCTGGTGACTCCCTGAAGGATTTACCTCTCTGCTTTTGATTCCCTATGTGTCACCAGGGAATAACAGCACTTACCTACTTCACAGCCAGGCTCTTGTGAGAACTAATTAATGTTTGTTGCCCAACACTTGGAATTTGTAAAATGCCATTTAAGTGATAAGTATTATTGCCATTATCATCAGTGCTGTCCTGGGGACCACAGACACACGAAGGCAGCTGCTCCAAGAGATACTTAATACATTAAGAACAACAAGCAAAACAGTAGAAAAAGCATCAAATCTCTGATTTTCTTAGGAACAACAAGTGCTTAAGAAAAATATATAGTGGTTGACATCATCTGCCTGCCTGAAAGATTTGTTTGTCAGGGCCTCACTCTGCCTGGTCCCCCAGGGTGTCAGTGGGACCATTCTGGAATGGCAGTGGAACTGAGATGCTGCCCACGTGCAGTTTAAGGAGTCTGTTCTTCCCCAGCTTTGCTTCCTGCAGAACCTCATTTCCCTTTTTAATTTCATTTCCCTTTCTAGACAGCAGAGTTAAGGTCATCAGCCAATGATGTAACAAGCTGGTTAGGAAGGTGCTGGAACCACATGAGATAACTATATTTAGTTAGAAAATTCCAACATAAATTCTGCTAAATTCTATGCATGCAATTCCTTCTGTGGATATATTAAAAGCTATTTTAAGTATTCATACACATTGGGGGGAAAAAAAAGAGGCCTAAATTATGTCCAAAAGGTAAGGACATGATTCTGCAGAGACACTGAAGGTTAATCTCCTTCCAAAAGGCAAAGACTCCTAGAAAAATCCTTTAGTTTTATCCCTGGGACAGACATATCCAGTTTGGACCTTGTACCCTACTAACTCAGCACACTCAAACTACAGTTCCAAGGACTGTGGTTCTCTAGAAACTTTTTCCTCATTAACCTGAGGTTCTGGGGAATCAACTCCAATCAGGAAGATATTTACATCCAGATCAATGGGAAATGAGACTTCCCAACACGGATTGTGTCCTGCACAATATTTTAGTGTCCCAAACCTATTAAGTGCTATGAGATTTATACCATCAAGTTCATGTACCATGCTATAATTTACATTTAAAAGTTGCCTTGCAGCTGCTTCCCCTTGGCCTGTTCTTCCATTATATCCAAATTAATAAAGTCTATAACCTGTGCTAAGGAAAAGGAGGAAAGGGGAGTGAGTTGGAAGGAAAGAATGAAAACAACCAAGTCAACACTAAATGGCAATATTTCTGAAGTGTTGTAATGTGTCTGAAAAAAAATCACTTAATTCATCTATGATATTGTGTATTAAAACCAGACTTTTTCATATTTTTGACTTCTCAAATGAGTGCCTCAGCAAGGAATCACTGGGGCAGCCCTAGTATACAAATACAGAGGGCTCCAGTTGGGATCATCTCTGTTAAACCCTCAGTGATGCCAAGCACAGACAGAAGTGCAAATAAATAAATGGGTATCAGGATACAAATCACACATTGTGCAAATATCACTTGTAAACAAAGTGACCTTGCACCACACCCAACACTGGGACAGGAACTGGGCTGGACTTTACTCCACAATTCAAGGTCCTGGCCCATACATGGAATTTTCCTTCCAAGTAATCAAATACTCAATGGGAATGAAGAATCCAGGAAGACAAAGCACATCATGGAATGCAAATTACTGAGGGAAGCTACCTGAGGTGAGTGCAAAATGTGTTTGTACTGCACATTCTCTGTGCCCCTCAGAAGGGGATCATACAGAGCTGGAGAGGAAGGGTGGCTGGTGTGAAATGAGCCAACAGACCAAAGAACAAGCAGGAGCAGGAATGGGAATGGTGGGAAGGGATGAGGTTGTGTTAAACCCTCAGTGCCTTCAGACAAAGTGCCTCATACCCTGCAGTAACAGCTGCACCAGCTCCAGCCTTTATTTACTACACATCCACATATCTTTGACCTATATTTTGAGAGCCATTAACAATCCAGAATAAGGACAAACAAAAATAAGAGGGTTTTTTTATTTTTCCACTGGGTTTTTCCTCTTCTGTATTAAATAGCACAGCCTCAAGCCATTCCTTGCAGTTGCAAAGATGTTCAAATGAGGCTTTCAAAGGCTGGAGGCTGAACTCTCCGGGGTGGACTCTGCTGTAATCATTAGGCTAAACAGAAATACAAAATTGCTGTAAACAACAAAATTACAAAAGAGAATGTTAAATATCATGCCACCAAGTCAACAGGAAACTGAAGCTCTCTGATACACAAGTCATGGTCATGATGCACACTGCGCTCACATCAAAATATAACTGGGTTTTCTTCTGTTTATCCTTCTCCTATTACTCTGTGAAGAATGAAAGGCAGCAGGAGAAGGGAAACAAGACAGGCAGTTGTGGTAACAACAGCACTTTCAGCTGCCTTTTGCCCCCATAACAGCACCGTGAAGACAACAAAAATGACCATAACCTGCAAGTTTATTAAGGAAAAAAGGAGGTGAGAACTCCCAAAGAGAACAATCCAGACACAGCAGATTCTGTACAGAACAGTCACCAATTCATCTTTAAAGCTGGAGCTTTTTCCCATAATAGAGAATCTGGAGAGCACAGCCCTTCAGCAGGCAGTAATTAGGGATGGCAAAACTGCCTGCCTGCACATCCTCCCTGCCCAGGAAAGCCTCCCCTGCTCCAGGAGCTGGAGCAACTCATCTCCAATGCCCCCAAAATGGGAAACTTGCTGCAGCTCAGCTGCTGACTAAGGAAACAAACAGAGCTCTCCTGAACTAAAGGAACAACTTGATTTTTGTGATCCCAAACTAATGGGTTTGTGATCAAAACACGTTAAAGCTAAAAAAACCTCTCCACTACCACCAGGTTCAGACACCACTATGAAATACACAGATGCACATCAAAGAATTATTTTCCAGTGACAGAAAAGCCAAAGTGCATTCCATGATAAAAGTTTTCAGAAGAATGCTCACACCAATTAACAGAACATGCTGCATTTTCACTAATGCCTCCAGCTTAAATTCTGAAATCACCAGTAAAAATATATGCATTTAAAACCAAAGAGATGAAATTAGAATTAATAGTAAACTTGCTTCTTGCAAAAACACTGCTTTATAAACAGCATATTTACTGAAAGCACATTCCCAAGAGCCCTGTGCTAAACTATAATGCTTTCCTTTACAATTGTACACTCTGAATAATAAGTTTGGGCTTAAAGAGCTTGCATACTTTGTTGCACCCAAGCTGTGTGCGAAGCTGCTCTAATCCCAGGCTGCCTTCTGAGCACTGCTCTAAGTTATGCCACTGGCATTTCTTCCAAGGTGCTGCCTTGGTGAGGGATGGGGACACCAGAGGGGACCACATCCAGTCAAATTCAGCTGCAAAGACAAGCAGAACTTTATTTTGCCTGATTGAGAAAGCCAAAATCTGCCTCTGAAAAGTGTGACAGTTATGATTTCTCAGGTAAATTTCTCTTAAATTATAAAACACAAAATAAACTTTCAGCTCATGGGCTGCTTGGCAGAAAGAGAAGCTCCCACCTGAAAGGACTTGGATGAATTCAGTTTTCACTGCAGGTGTCACTTTCCTGCATTACTCCTCAGGTATTCCCTCTCAGCACATTGACTAACAACATTTAATGCTGGTCTAACTCACTTCCCAGAGCACCCACAAGTGCCTCTAGCATTCACAGATCCTGATCCAAGCACTAATCCAAATGGAAGCAGCTGTTCCCACCTCAGGGTTGGCACCCAGACCAGAGCTGCAGCATGTCTGTGAAGCTCAAAAATTTTACCATAAGGAAAACACCAAAATCCTTCACACCAACGAGGATGTGAGCTGTACCAGGAGTCCTGTGACACGTGTGACAATTTCTTTTGTTCAATTTCAAATTTCACTTCATGCTCTGTTGTTCTGGTATGGTTTGAAAGGTTAATAACGTCTTGGTAAAAATTAAAGCATAGAAGTTTCCCACTTTATCTCCAAAACTTCTGTGATTCTGACATAGAATTCCTCCTTCCTGCCTTGCCACAAGCATCCCCCTTCAGAAAAGTAAAATTAACAGTTTCCATTCACACAGCACCATTTGGGAGTGAAGTTCCTGGCGCTGATCAAATCCCACAACACCAACTTTGACCTCCAGGCACAACAAGTGTGCCGAGCTGCCTTCCCATAGGCAAACACCCTGTTCCTGGAATATGGGATTCAATCATGGCTATCCAAACCAAGGGTCTTAGAAGAATAAATGTAAGAATAGACAACTAGAAAAGTGAAAATTAAAGTGAAATTTTACCCAGTGTTTCTAGTTTTTGACTTTTCTGGAAGTGGATTTAGGCTAATTTTGAAAGAATCTGCCATCACAGCTGAACCTCTGTCAGTGGGAACAGGAGGTCCCACAGAGCCATGTTCTTGAAGGGTTAAAATGAAACCTCTGCTCCAGCATTTCCCTGGATCAATTCCCAATCAAGCCCCAATTCCTTTTGTTTTGACAGTTTTGTGATGTAAAATAGAACACACATACAGTAGAAACACAAAGTCCTTGCTACTTGAGACTCTGGAAGTCTCTCCTATTTATAAATAGCAAAAACGTATGTTTATGTAAAGGGAAACACTGATTTACTAGAACTGATTGCTTCACAGTCTAATTACTTTTCAACTGGCTGTTCCAAATTAAGATGTCATTGATGGCTTTTTGTTATATATTTCATTTTAAGCAAATTTATTCTATAATAGAGCACATCATAATGGAAAGCAGAGTTTCCACTCTTCCCTCCTCTTTGTAGCCTGATATCTTGACAAGTAAATTAAATTTAGCAGTTAAAATGCTTCCATTAGTAATTTTATTAAGTTAATTAAGGAATCACTCTTTCTGAATTTTAACTACATTCATTTCAGCACAACCTTGATTTTTTTTTTCAAATTCCATATATTTAGTAACCATGATGGTTTCTAGGACAAACAACTACCTACAGGTCAGTCATGAGCCTATGACAAATTTAACTAAGGAAAAAAACCCAGATAAAAGCTCTTTTTTTGATTTAAGTTCTTTTGCTCTACAAGCAAGACTCTCCTACTCAAATCTAGGGACAATGAATTGCTGTGAGCAATTCCAGGCTCTAGAAACCACAACAGAAATTTCACATCTAGAACATTTCTGCTCTAGAAAAGAAGTTAATATGTGTAAACCACGTCAATAAAATGACAATTACTGAACCCTCACCTGTTGCTTAAGCCAAATTCATAACTCCTGGTATGTAGAAAGTCTACACTTAATAAATAGTTTAATAAATAGTGCCTTCCCTTCTATCTTTTAACACAGAAACACCATGGATATAAGCAAACATTATGAGAGCAACTGCTCCCTTTTACATCCCTCCTCCCTGAAGTGTGGGACTATGAGACTTTCAGTCACCTCCAAAGCAAAGAACTGTAAGCAATTTGTATCCAAACTAAATTGATATATTGTAAACACGACCTAACAAAGTTCTTTACTTTTTCAGTCACTGCAATATGCAAGAAACCTGGTGTCACGTTTTCTGATAGTAAAAAAAACAACACAACTAATATATCTCCTCACCTAAAGGAAGTGGATTTTTCAATAAACAGCCAAACTCTTCAGGCGACCCAGGAGTGGGGCCAAACAAATGATAACGTCCACTTGACATTCCATGGTCTGCTGCAAAGCAAAGTCTCCAAGAAGGAAAATATGATTATTTAAGCCCAAACACTAAGCACAGGGAAGGCTGACACTGATTGTGGATGACAAGGCCACCCAGGGGCACGGCTCAGCACGGGCAGATTAACATGTACAGATGTAAGAGTGCTCCTATCACAGCCCAACACAGGCAGAAAACAACAACTGGAACAGGGAGTTGTTTGCTGGATCAGAGATCAGCTGATACAGGTATGGGAACAGATTTGAGAACATGGAAATGAGGGGAGATGCTGCAGGGCTCATTGATCCCACCTGAGCCCAGCAGGGACCAGGGAACACCTGCAGCCAGGCCCTGAGGTGCTGTGGGACAGGGAAAGCTTGGGAAGAGGCAGCTTTGGGAGTGTAAGGGAGGAAAAACCCAATTAGATGAAGCAACTGTGTAAGCATCACACATTAAATCCATGTCTGATTGTAACTCCTTGGATATCTTCTTTTCTTTCCTGGCTTTCCTCACCAGAGCTTTCCAGCACACACAGGACAGGCAAGGGAGAAGAATGCTGGGCCAAGGATAGGGTAAAATTGGGAGTCTAAATTACTGCAGCACAGATCATCCCTAATTATGGCACAGTGGGGCTGCAAATAAAACCAGCGATAAAATGGACTATTAAAAATGATATTCATGTTGTACTGATGGAGAACTGCCTATGGAGATGTTGATCCCACTTCACAATGCAGTTCCAAAAGCAGTAGGTGCCTTTTGCCAAGAGCTTTGGCTGAAAGATGGGAATGAGGTCAAAACACAGCAGAATTTCTCTACAAACAAGAGCAAATACAGACTGTGGTTTTTTTCATTAGTAATGGTCAGAGGAGTTGGGATGAAACTTTTCCCAGCTTTGTCACAGAATTTGTACCTTACAATTTATTTTTGCAGAAAAGCCTCAGAAAAAATTGCCAATGAGAAAATATAAATGAAGTTCATCAGTTTCAATCAAAATGTTTGGTTTCATATTTATTGATAAAAAGATTTGTGGGATGCTCCCCTCTTCCCCAGTAATTAAAAAGGTGAGAAACTGCATTTAGAGGAAGATTCCAGACATGGAATAAAAAACTAATAAAGCTGGAAAATACATGAAGTCTTTAAGGCTGTTTTTTTGCTATCACAAGCACAACTAATCAATACAGATATGTCATTTGGATAAAAATAAAGTAATAAAGCAAAAGTTTGTGCAGTGAATAAATTCCTTGACCCTCCTTTTTAACAATAAATATTTCGAATACTTAGGCATCAAAAAACTTGCAGAAGCAACCTCCTCATGCCCAATATTTAACATTAATTACCTTCTGAATCTTGAAATTGAATTGATTTACAAATAACAGTGATCAAAACATGATGCACAGCTACTCAATTCCTTTGGCCTGAAGTCTGAATTCTATTTTTACAGGTAGGAAAATAACAAAACAAACCAAGAAGCATAAATAGTCTCCATAAAAGGGTTTTTGACTCAGACTTGGACACAACTTCAGAACATTCACCACCCCACTATTTAGAAATATTCTGTGCCACTGTTTTAAGCAGTGAACAACTCTTCGAAAGTTTTTGGTTTTTGTTTTGTTTTTTTGGGAAAGATAACACCTGAAAACCCACAAATCAACTGGAACTTTCAGCCCTGATTTTGATCATTTTCAACCATCTTTTTGCTTTGTGGTGGCTCAGTAAGGGACAATATGAGATGTTAGAGTCAACTTCCCATCAGGCTTCCAAGATCTGTGAGTGGAACATTTAACTTGGAACACTGGAATCCAGACTTTCATTATGTAGGGAACAGCAAACACTACCTCAAACAGGAGGGAAATGCAGGGATGTGCAAGACATTCCTAGGATTACATGCCTCAGACTCCCTCATTTTTGTTTTCAAGAACTGGGTCCAAAAAAACTGGTGCCTGGGATTGTGGGTCTTTACTTCCACCTGCAGCCACCCACAGGTGTTACCTATTCAGTGACTCTGAGAACAGCAGTTTCTCTCTCTCCCTCAAATCAGTCAGCCCAGAAAGTCTGGCAAAGTTTAACCCAAACAAAAGGACCATCCTTCCTTAAAAGCTCCCAGGTTTGGAATTTCTTTCAATGAATCTAGGGATTAAGGATTATGTACACAAATGCTGCTGAAAACAGTCACCATTTTAACTTCTTTACCACAAAATTGAAGGCTGTTTGCAAAACCACAAGAGCATCGAGCTGGAAAGGCTCCTGAGAGATTGGAGAGTCCATCCTCAAGCCCTGAATCAGGTTCAGGTGTACCCGCATGATTGTCAAACAGGTGTTTTTCCATCTTGTTATTTAACACCTCTAATTGCAAGGTTACACAATTGCTCTCAGCAGCTCATCCCCGTGGTTAGGGAGTTTACATCTGCACTAAAAATAATTACCCAAAAAAAAAAAAAAAAATCAACCTTGCTAATAATCAAGTCAATTATTTCTTGTTCAACACTTGGTGAATATGAAGAATAACGATTGCCTCATAACCTTTTATTCTTTAAGACTATTCAAGTCCCTCTCACAAACTAATTCCTTCTAAACTAGACACCCACAATTATTTTGACCATGAGATTTTCTACTTCCAACGTATTCCAGCTAAAACATCCACACATTTCACCTCAGTCTGTAGAGTCAAAAGAAAGCATCAATTTTCCCCCAGTCTGCAGCTACAAAACTGGGACCATGTTAGGACTTGGACCATGTTAGCCACCCCCTTCTTCTCCATGCTCACATTACGGCCATTTTCTCTCTCTCCTGGATTCCATCAGCCACAGCCCCAAAGCAGAAACATCAGACTTCTCTGCTCTGCCCTACAACACCTCTGTAACACAGGGCACTGCCTCATCTCAAAGCACCATTTAGCAATTTACATGTAAAAAACCCAAGAGATGAGCTTAGGTAAGGAATTGTTTTCTGGAACTTCCCAATCCCAATGCTAAAACAGAAACACAGAACATCTCAAAATGTTGAAAACCAAAATAATATCCTTAGTTG
The DNA here is from genome assembly GCF_017590055.1 of Onychostruthus taczanowskii. Classification (NCBI taxonomy): domain Eukaryota; kingdom Metazoa; phylum Chordata; class Aves; order Passeriformes; family Passeridae; genus Onychostruthus; species Onychostruthus taczanowskii. Next base: position 3,184,142 of record NW_024503124.1, read on the forward strand.
GCTTTGGAAATAGAGAATTCCTCTTCTCCTCCCATTAAGTTATTTCCTAATGTCTTATCAATACATTTGCTTCTTCCATTAAAAACAGACAAATTTAACTCCATGGCTTTTGCTGACGTGCATTTAATTTCCAAAGCAAATGCCAGATACAAACACAGCATACATCTTCCAATAATATGGACCACACAGTGTAAACTACAAACAATCCTGAAAAACTTCCATAGAAGACATAAACTTACCTTTGGAGAAGAGCCTCTGTTCTCAGTGGATCCACTGGTGCCAGACAAAGGAGTTCCAGGTCAAGACTAGCTCGTGCCAGCTGGAAGAAGTCTAAAAATGAAACCTAGTTTTCCATCATTTCATTTGTAGAAAACTGAGAAGCAAAACTCTACAGAGTGATTTTTAAATAAAACCTGATTAATTACAAACTCATCACCTAAGTTTAGCTACCCAATTAGATAACTAAAGCCACTCTGGTAAGGTTGAAAATGAGAATTACACTGGCCTAGCCCCACCCTGCCCAGGGCTTGGCTTTGCTTCCTGAGCCCTGATTGGTTTCTCTCTAACAAGGGGCACCTGTTGAAAGCACCTGAATCAAATTACACTCAAATTGTAACAGCTGATTTTCAGGTGGGGTGTTAGGTTGTTAGTTTGGGATTTTTTTTTTCCACTTCTTAGTCAAATATAACAATTTTTCAGAAGTGTTTCTATGGAACTCTTTCTAGAGCATCAACCTGGAATGATCTCTTAATGTGAGCGCTGGAGCAGGAAACCATTGAGTTCAAAACACTGAAAACCACATTGGAAATAAATGCTTCTCTCCCAAACTCTGGTGGGTCCCAGCATCCTGTTTAACTCCAGTGCAAACCCATCCTAAATGAAAACACACCATACTTCAGCTAGGGAATGCTTGTGGAAGTTGACAGAACACCAAATTAATTCTGATCTCCTTTACCCTGTGTTAAATAGAAATATTGCATGAGCTGTCAACTTCTTTTTGAAAGATCTTCCTTTCTATGCCAATTTTATCCTGCCAGCAAGTACAAACAGCATATTGATGTTATCTCCAAACATCAAATAAATACACTTTTGGGTCTGAAGGGACCTGATTTGATTCCAGACTGTGCTTTCCTCATCACTGGGGCCAGGGTTTTGCCCCTGTTTCTCATATGCTGTGCTGGATTGTTCCTGTTCTACATAATACCCCTGAAATGTTTCCCATCTAAACCAACCCAAAAAAGTGCTGCTAAATGACTCAGAAAAATTGTTTTTTGAAGACCCAAGCTTTCAGAAGCTCACATACAAACTACCTTCAAGGAAAAGCATAAGTCTTCTATTGCTGTGCCCTGATCCAAGCCTGAAAGTCTCCCCAGACAAGAAGTTGCCACACAGGGATAACTTTGGAATCAGAGGAAGAGAATTTTTTCCTTTTCTGCTTTTCCATTGTTATTCTTGTCCTAGAGTAAAGGCCTCCTGGCAAACAGCCTGCAAATGCAACAATAATACAAATAATAACTCAGAAACATAACACCTTATCTGAATTGTATTTGAGTTTATTATTGAGGAGACCCTGAGTCCTGGTAAGCAGAGGAGAACATGAACACCTGGGGTGTCAGAGGGCAGCACTTCATCCCAGCACTGCAATCCCTGAGCAGAGGCAGCTGAGACAGGAGAGCCCAGACAGTTTCTGTTCCAAGGAGCTGCTGATCCCTCACAAACTGTTCCTTGTGTGTTTGCAGCTCCCACCCAGGAGCTGTGCTGTTCATTGGTGTTTACCTGCCAGGCTGGGCCCTGCACTGCTGTCTATAAATGCAATTATAAATTTAGCACACCTGCACATGAAGCATCTTTCCAGCTATGGGAACAGTCAGACAGTAGCTGACAGCTCTGTAATTCTCCAAGAATTTTTGAGGCTGGTGGAACTCAGGGCTAAAATCCAGTTCACAAAAACTGGTGGGTTTGGCCGTTCAGAGTTTGAGGGGGATGAATCTGGGGAGCTGTAAATATACTGGAGATGGACAGGCTGTAACCATCCATGGACCACACTGGATCTTCTGGAAAGTGCTGGAATTATGGTTCTAATGAAATTGTCAATAATAATTCTGTTACTGGGAGCTTGAAAAGCCTTTTTAATGAACTAGACAGTAGCAAAGTAAAAATACTTTAAAAGCTACAGTAGGAGGAAATGCTAATTGCTCCAGGTTTCATGTCCATGCTGAAATGCAGAGGGACAGCAGCACCATCCAGCAGCACTGGAGCCATCAGGGCACTGCTGCTTTGTCAGAACTCCTAGAATTATCAGCTGGAATTTGGGGGTTGCTTTACCAGCACAAATTCTTTGTCATGCACCACGAGAAATGGTCAAAAATGTAATGGCATCTGTGTGGAAGAGTTTGCAATAGTTCAAATCATTTGATGCTGATAAAAGCACACCAGCTGACAAGAAAGGATGGATTTCACCCCAGGATTTGCCCAGTAATGCCCTCATGTCCTGTTCACAGCAGACTCAGACAAAGGAGGTGCAGCAGCTCCATAGCACCAGATCCCTTGCACGGGTACTGAAGCTGGGTTTGGGGATTTGGGTTTTTTTAATGTTTTCTTCAAATTTATGTGGCTAAGGCATTGCTACAGCATCACACAGAACATATAAACATGCAAAAATTCAAACACACAAGTTTCTGCGAGGAATTCATTTTTCTGGGGAAGGAAGACAATGCAGGAGTGCAGAGTTGAAATCTGCCTGAGACAAACTAAAGCAGAATGCCAGACACAGCAGAAATAGGAAGATAATTTCCTCAGCCTACTGTTGTGAAATTTAGTAAAAATTACTTCTCTCCACCCCCCAAAGAGACAAAAGATTTGATTTGTCCACCCCAGTGGATAAGGGGAAAAATCAAGATGGATGGTTTCACCTGAACACCTTTAATAACAACACCTCATTCCAGCAGATCCCACAACACTTCTGAAGTGCTTTGAAAATGTGGGGAAAGCATGATGAGAAAGGATTTTTATCAGAATATGCATCCAGGAACAGAGCTGGGCAAATGGGATGCAATTCCCTTTTGTTGCATGTGGAGTAAGCTTTAGAATATGAAAAATGTCCTTGTTTTCCATAGGTACCTTCTCACTAAAATACATTTTAAAGACCAGGATGAAGAACTATAATTCTTGGAAGGATGGTCCTTTGCTGCTGATACCTCCTGATATAAAAGGGAGAGGGACATGACCCTCCTTATGTAGAGCAGAGGACAGGGATTCTGACCACACAGAAGACAGTAACTACAACAACCTGGACCTGCACTAACTTCCCCGAGGCAATTTGTCCCCATTTTAAATTATCTTCCAATACAAACACTGGTTTAAAGCCAAAATCTGGGTTGTGTTTCACAAGTTGCTGGTTTCAGATCAGTGACTTTACCCTTCTGAGAGTAAAGGGAGGAAAACCTTGATCCATCTCTGAAAGAACTGGGTCTGAAGTCAAAGGGAGCCGTTGTCATTTACAGAGCAAATGCAGTTATACAAAGTTTGGGGAGGGTTCATTACTCAGCACAACATATTAATCAATGTAAATGTGATCAGGGCAGGCTGGGACAGCGCTGACAGGCACAGAAAGGTGACTTTGAATGTTTGTCCTGGGTGAAGATGTACCAAACTAACCACTAAGGGGTGGCAAGGAAAGTCAGCACAGCTAAAAATGTCACAGATTTTAAGGATGTTTCTAAGGGGCAGTACAAAGACACTGCTATTGAAGCACCTGCCTGCTATTACTGGCATCATCATCACTAAAAATTCAAGTAAGATACCTTCCTGTCACCAACCACACAGTCCTGTTCTTGAAGATTAGTAAAAAAACCAGCTGGACATTTGTCGCTTCTCCTGAGATGGAAAAATGCCGCTAGGAATGTGCCAATAAAAAAAAAAACCCAAACATAAAAGCAATAAAAAGATACATTTAGGGGGATTTATCAGGGAAACACTATTGTCTATTACTTATGTCTGTAACATATCTTTTAATAATAACATGTAAATATTAAAAAAGTCCTCATTTAGTAGCCATGTCATCACTAGATTTTATGAAAAGAACAGACACAATGTTCTGTGTCCCACCCACACTTCCAAAGGCTTTACTTAAAGAAGAATAGTGAGGAAATATTAATTGCACTTACATTATTCCATTTTGTTTCTAATAAATCTGCAGTTGCAGAGGAGATGTTGTGCCTAGAAAATATAAAAGGACACAGAACAGCCCAACCTCATCCTCATTGTCCTGCTGTTGTTGGCTCAGCCCAGCCCAGCTGCAGGAGGACTCAAGTACCTGCAGGTGGAGAGGAGGCCTGGGAAGGGAATTATGAAGAAAGTAATTTCTTTGATGGACAGAGACTGAGTTACAGAGTCTGACTTCTGAGTCCTCAGGAGACACTGACTGAAGGCACTGTTGGGGAATATTTAGGGCAGAGTGAGGGATCTGTTTCTCACCCAGGAGACCCTGCAGATGGAGGGAGAAAGCTGCAGTCACTCAGATTGCTCAGCCTGGTGATGAATACAATGCCAGAGGACATGGCTGAAGGGATTCTCACAGCTCTGGCCCAGCCCAGTTGTCTCAGATGTGCCACCAGACACTCGTGGCTCGCATCACTCTCAAGCCAAGGTCATTTAGCACAAGCTTTATTAATCTGTAGGATATGAAAAAGAGATTGGGCCCAGCAGCCAGTGTGCCTAGACCCCACACATCCATGAAAGATTACATGTTTGGTCAGGAGCAATGAGCTTGGACAAGAACTCAGCACTTCTCCTGTCCTTATTCACACTAGGATGAAATCCATCCCACGCACTCATGGCTGGTTATGATTTTAGAGAAACACCAGCTCTGTTTTCCCCAAGTCTCTGCTGGGCAGCCCCACGGACCCCAGAGAGAGCTGCCAGCCCCTGCCTCACACCTGAGGTGCCCCACTCTCACTTCTGCTGCCCACGTGGGTTGTGTGGCTCTTTCACTGTTGCTCCCTCTCTGCTCAGCACATCATTATTCCAAATCCCTCTGTTTCCTCTCAGGCCAGGCAATTTGTCCTCCCACATTCACATGAAGCTTTGGATACACAGAAACAGAATGTAAATGCAGTTTATGAACTTGTAATTAAAGATGATGTTGCTTTAGGCTTCCATGTTGATGCAGCTGAAAACACAGCCTATAGTTTCAATGAGAACATGACTGTAAATTAGAGTGAAACCACTTCCTTTGCTTTGAAGGCTTCCTTGCCTTCAAATGTATGAAATACAGAAATACTAAACACAGCAAAACTTCCATTGTGAGCTCATTCCAGAAACCTGAAGCTTGATTTGTCTCAAGGCACCAGGTAAAGAAAAGCTTTCATTAAAGGTTGTTGATATAAAATGTAACAGTTATGATGAAGGGAGGTGTTCACATAGAATTAACAGAGTTAGGAGAAACCTTTGAGTAGTTTCAATACATTTATAAAAACTGTTTGACTGGGAAACAAAGAAATCTGTTGAAAGACTGTGGATATCAGTTTAATGCGATGCAATTACTTTCTACCCTGTGTGATTTTGTAAGCATTTTAAACAGCCAGGTGTGAATCCAGCAGAAGGTGAGATGGTTTATTTTTGCTAATTTATTTTACTTCAGGACGAGGAATTACTGTTAGTCTAATTAATGGAATTGAAATAGCTACAGCTCAAAGAAGATAAGAGTTAAAGATCAAAGTGTGACTGAACCTAGAGAAGTCACCTGGGAGCAGATTTACATGCCAGATCTGAATTAGCCAGATTCAGGTAGCCTGGGCTCTTCTCAGGCCTTCTGCTGTTTCTCCTGTCTGAGTGGCTTTGTCTTGGGAGACACCCAAACAATAGGAAATGCTCCACACTGGGACTTAAGAGAAAGGAGCCTCCTGGGGCCTATTGTGGTTTCAAAACTCTGAAATCAACAGTAATTAGGTGCTCATTTTCTTTTTTAATACCTAACATGCAACTATCTGCATTTGAAGATACCAAAATACCTTTAAAACAAAATCTTTGATCTTGCTCTTAATTTAACCACTTAGGTGTCACAAAAGTACTTTTGGGGAGGGAAGCAACATGACAACTGCAGATAGAGAAAGCTGAGAGAGTGATGTGGATCCCAACATTCATTAACAGCACTTCTACGGAAAATAGATGGAATTGTTCATGAATTATTTTGTGCTAAGGTTCACAGGCTCAAAATCTAAGCAACTGGGATGATGATATATCCTCTTAATCTAATACATATTTACAAAATCTATGTAAATCTCTATAAAGTCAGTATTGTTTTCCCAAAGAAACAAGAATTAGCTCCTTTTAGTCTCTACTAAATATTCAATGCCAACAGGCCAACACAAATGAGAAACCCAGTGATAATAAACCCACATGAGGGAGTGGACAGGAAAGAAAACAGATTTTAGGTTTAAGCTTCTAAGAATTTTTTCTATTGAAAACTAAAAAAAGGTACTCATTTAGCCCAAGAAGAGATATTGTGGGGTTTGAAGCCAAGCAGCTTCCCTCTGGCATTTCCATTGTCCACTGCCCTGCTCAACCCTTCCCTTCAGAACATGAAGTGAAATTCCCACCTGCAAGAGCTCCTCTGACTGGGGATGCTCAGGCAGGGCTGAATCGGGAGTAAATCTCCGAGTGCCAGAAGGAAAGGCCAAGGAATGTTATCTGTGATTACAAAGGCTTTGCAGCAGCTCCTTCAGAGCAGTTTGCAAAATCCACATGAATCACAAATGCTGGCATTTCATCCAGTTGTTCTCTGCTAAAAAACTACCTGGATTCCTGGCAAAGCACAGCACAGAATATGGCTTTGGTTCCAGGCTTCCCAAAACGGGCTCCCTACCTGGAGAGCCCATGGACTTCTCCCAGTGTTCTGGTTTGGGACAGCAAGGAAAACATCAGCCTTGGCTGGGCTTGCTAACAAGTGTGGAATAACCAAAACCAGCAGTGATCAGTGAAGAGCAAGAGCAAAAAGAGAAGGAAAAACTGTGTGAGAAAATGTTGATTTCTCAACCATGGCAACTAAAATGTCCTGATAAGGAACTGGGTTCACTTTTTCAGTCCCCAGCATGGCAAACATCCTTTCCTGAGGAAGTGCAGGGCCTGCAGTCTCTACCAAGATTTTCTGCTCACTTTAAAACTGAACCCCAGCCATATAAACACTGGTGCCTGTGTGCAGGGCTGAAATGAACAGCACAGCTATTTTGTTTAAACAGACCATGCTGAATCTTTCAACCTTTTTTCGGTGGCATGACCAGTGGGTTCAGGAATGCCGTGTGTTTGGACAGTGTAAGACCTTTGTTGTTGTTGGGGAAACTCTGGCTTGATGCCTCTATCCATCTAAATAACTGGAATAAAAGTGCCTGGAAATGAGAAACACATGTGGGTCTCCAGATCTGTGTGCAGGATAAATAGGAACTTTTCATCTCTCCCCAAACCATTCAGGCATTCGGTGCCATGTGTCTCATTAGCCAAACGAGAGGCTCCCCTGAACCTTCCAAGGAAAGGGAAACGGGATTCCTGCCTCCAATAAAAACATTGGACTTTCAAAGACCGGCCAAGAACATTCATTTTGTGCCTCTCCTTTCCTAAGTACCACCAGTCCAGAAGGCCACTGAAATGTCAGCTATGGGGTGTTCCCTGAGAAGGAAGGGCCTTTTGATGCATTTTAGCACATAGTTGTTGTGCAGCCAGGCCCAGACTCACTGCAAATTGTATTTTATACTTCTTGTTTTATGAAATGAAAATGAAATTGAGGAGGGATATAATCCTGGATGTGAAATAAATTATTGGGATAAAAAAAGGAGCCTGATTCCCTTGATAAGCTATTAATAACTGGCTTTTGCAAATATCATTAGTAGGTAAACTCCTATTATGGTGCTTTTTGTAGTCTTATTAATCTCAGTGTAAAAGTATTAAGATAAACCTTGAATCCCAAGTCTTTTATGGACCCATTTAAAAACATAAATATGGGCTGCCCAGGAGAATGGTGAGCTCAAGACCTCTTCTGGTCTTGGATGTTTTGTTAACACATTTTTTCCATCAGTTATGGAATCACAAGGAATAAAATGCTTGGAGAAAAGGCTCACAATTCCAGTCTTTTGACTAGAGGTCCATCTCTGAGAGGAACAGTAATCTCCTACCAGGCAGTGGCAATGCTTTCTTCCCAATATATTTGCCAGTGAAATAAACAAAACAGTAATATTAAAAAAAAATCTGGCCATAAGTGTGCATAGAAATATTTAAACTTAATGACTTCCTATAATAGCTCAAGAGCAAGCTTATCTGTTTTGATAATAAACATATCAGTGCTTGGATGGGGATGACAAGATATTCCTGTGTGACAAGAGATTCTGAATGTTACATACACAGAAAGTTACAATTTTCTTAAAACCTGTGAAATACTCAGTGATTTCATGTGGAGATGAGGTATAAAGAGATCAAATCAATGGTAATTTATTCTGCTCTCCTTGGTTTTCATTAGGTATCTCGTTTTCAGGACAGTGTCCCTACACATGTTTTTCAAACCTCCCGCTCACTACAAAATCCTTGGGAAGCTGAGGGCAACTACAGTATCACCATGAAAATGAGCATTTGACGGAAATATTTCTTAAAGTTATGAAAATATTTACAAACTTTTGAACATCTGAGCATTTTTATAATCCCACAGTTACTTGGTATTTTGCCCACATTAAGAATCTCAAGCCCATGTTTAAAATTTTAAGTACTGCATTTCATGGCACCAAGGGGCCAATCCAATTTCATTGTTGAAGCTGATCTTTATGCCAGATTCTGATTTCCCTTTAAATATTCCAGATCAGGAACAGGTGCACCAATGACAACTGAAATATATGACATTTTTCAAACCACACAGAGAGGAGAATCAGGTCAATTGTGCTTCTGGCAGCAATCTGGAAATTCCGTAGGAACCGGAGCCCTCCGGAGACCTCAAGACAGGGGCTGTGCAAGAACAACCTTTGCTAAAGTTTTTCAGCAAGTTCATGTCCAAACCTCGGAGCCCTCCAGAGACCTCACGACAGGGGCTGTGCAACAACCTTTGCTAAAGTTTTTCAGCAAGTTCATGTCCAAACCATCACTTGTTTCTGAGCATGGGGAAAGCAAAGGAACAGAGAGGATGCCTGAAGCTCTGCAAAGTTTTAAAGATTCATGTTTTGATGATCCCAGTCAGCCCTAGAAATCCCAGTCAATTCTGCTGGGCCAGTGACCAGCTCAGAGCCCAAGTCTTCCACACTCAGCTCGGATGTTCCCTTTCTCTGTGGAGTGGGACATGCCAAGTAAGGCCAAATCCAGGATGAGATAACACCTGTAACTCTGTGCCTTCCACCCAGATAACTGAGTTAAAAGCTGTCCTGTACATTACAATATAGTACGATGGATGATATGCACAGTCCTATACTTCTGTCCCTACAACAAAACATAAACACTCCTATAAACATTTCACTCCCCAAAACAAAAAGGAGCAAAATTATCCTCAGATTAAACATAGGCAGCTGAGGAGAGTGAGCTGAATAGCATCCTCTGACAGTTTTCTTAAGAATACCTAATCAATTAATTAATAATTAAACAGGTAAACCCACATTTCCTGCATGTAGGTCTTACATTCAGAGCACATCCTTCCCTCTCCTTGATTTTTCAAGAGGCCCTGTCTTCCTCCAAAATTCAAGCTCTAATTCTTAATTCCTAATTTTCTTAAATGTAAATTGAAAGTATAAATATTATGTTCAAAAGCACCAAAACAATGGTGCTGAGGGACAAAGAGACTCGTTCACTCATTCACTCAGAAGCTGCAAGGAGAATGCAGGATGTGATTTGCATGGGAAGAATGGTACCAACATCAAAAGTTATTCCAAACAAAACGACTGATTCATTCCCAGGGAGAGGCAACGATCTTGTACATTCAAGCACATCAGGCAGACTGAATTATAATACATAAACACTATTGTATTTTAAGATAAAAGCATGGAGTTCCCAAAACATAGGAGAAAATTAGCATTTGAGTTCTGAAGACCCGAGTAAGCTGAATACATTTCTGGAAAGAAAAACCACCTGGTTCACTCAATTATAAAAAGCTCCCTCTCATTTAGCTATATGGCAGTGACAGCTGGATCCTCCCTACACCTCTAGCTCCATTTTTAGGTAGTGCTGCTGGTTCCAAAGCATGCAGAACAAGAAGATGATGAAGGAATTCTGTGTATTTATTACCAGTTCAGATAAGATTTACATCTGACATTCCAGAATAATGACATCTACACTGGCAACTAAGATATTCTTGTTTTAGAACTGAGCAACTTTTAAAACCCCCTTTTAAGCTTTGCAGCCAGAGAAGACTCTTAATAATTGATTATAATTGATTTTAACCTTGTCCTAACCTGGGCAAAATGGCAAAGCCAATCATCTTTGTCCAGATGGGATACGAGAAAAGAGCCCCCAACACACAGCTTTAAAAGCTCCAGACATGAGCAGAAGATAAAATATTTAGTCTGCAGAAGCCTTGACCTCCCAATTCCAGCCAGTTTTGAACTTGAATTGATTTCCGACAAGGCATCTGGGAGATGATTACAACAAAATGCACTAAAGCTGGGCAGCCTTTATTTTAACATCCCAGCAGCTTAACCTGTTAATAACAGCAATTGTTTTAGATACAATACCAATTTCAGTAACAGACACTGGGAATGGGCCATGGGATACAGTGGTGTTAGAGCACAGCCACTCGCATTCCTCTCGTTTGTGTTTCCATCACAATTCCCACATTTCTGGGCTTTAAAACTCAGCTGAGGAGACACCAGCCAGGGCTGAGAGGCTGGAGATGGCTGAAATGCTGGCTGAAGCCAAGGGGCTTTCCCTGAGGAAGGATAAGCACAATCAGAACTTGGGCATCAAAGAATTTGTAATCAAGTAAGAGATGAAAATACCAGAGCTACATATTTCTTATGGATTTCACCCAAAGGATGAAAAATCCCTTGCAAGTAGAATCACAGGATGCTTTGGGTGGGAGGGAGCTCAAAGGCCATCTTGTCACACCCCCTGTCAGAGGACACCTTCCAGTATTCCAGGTTGCTCCAAGCCCCATCCACCCTGGCCTTGGATGCTTCCAGGGATGGCAGCCACGGCTTCTCTGGGCAATCTGTGCCAGGGCCTCAGCACCCTCACAGGGAAGAGTTTCATCCCAATATGCACCTAAACCTACTCTCAGTTTGAAACCATCCCATTTGTCCTGTAACCATGCACCCAGCAAGGATAATCCCAGAGGCATTCCCACTTCTGAGCAGCCCCAAAGTTAGTCTAAGACCTTGAAAGAAAAAGCCATGTTTGTGGATTGCTTATGGATAGAGATTTCCTGACCTTATTTATTGAAGCAAATCATTGGACTTAGTTTAATGAATTAATTAAATAGGATGGGGCCTTAAGTTGCCAACACAAAAATCACACTTGTATCTAAATAAAAAGACCCAGCATTATATAATTTCTCTCAGGTTTTCAATAATTTCCTTTGCATCACAAGTATTTCCTATTGTAAATATTTTATGTTCTAATATACTCATATATTCCAAACTTACAGCAAATTCTGAAGCAAAGAATATAATTTACAGACTTTATTTTCAGATACCATGAAGGAAGGTATGTGAACTGCCCATGGAACAGAAAGTAGAAATATTCATAAACTTTTAAAAAATGAAATTATGAGACCACAAATTAAATTGGCAGAAAGAGCAGGGTGGTAGAATGGCTTGGACCTACTCTTGTTTCTTCCCACCCCATTTGCCTAGGATCAGTAGTCAGGACCACCAGCTCATGTAGTTTTCTTTAGTACTTTACTATTTAGATTTTATATTAAAAGGAAAAAATAGGGGGGAAAGCCCCCACTTTTACTGGGTTTTTTATGATGCTGCTGTTTGAAGAATTTGCAAGGTAAATGTCAGAAACATCAGTGCTAGGCATATCCCATGGGAGCCTGGAAACAAGACTAAACTGTGCTATTATATTATAAACACCATCTAATCCAACCACAATTAATAAAGTGGTTGCTCACACTCATTGATTGGGTGGATGTTTTGCAATAGCAATCACTATTGAAATATTCCTTAATATTCCTTATTTAAATATGCAGATGTCTCTTTAAGCATGGACATTTTAAGCTCAGCTCTGCTATTCCATGCAGTGCCTGCATTCCTGAGCATGTTTTTGGACTTCACCCCTTTCCCATTAGGGTTGGAGGATAAACAAGTGTGTAAATGCAAAACAATCCTGCATTTATGACTGAAACAATATTGAGATTTTCACAAGTAACCCTGAGACAATTACAGCTGTTGGTACCATATTTTCACCATGGAAACTTTTGTTTTAGTTAACAATTGAAATTACAATCAGATGTGCTCATCCCTTGTTGGAGTAATGAACAATGGTACATCTGAGAGAGGGACTCAAAGTGCATCATTTATCTTATCCCATTTTCAATTAGGCCGAGCGTGGTGTAAGATGGTTCCAAACTACACCACAGTAACAGGGCAAGGAAATTTATTACCACTCCAGTGCTAATCTTAGCAGATGGTAAAAAAATATTTTTAGCATGAAATATGCTAAAGCAATAAATCTAAACAAGGTAGATGTTATCAACTAATATCTCCCCAGTGTGAGGTAAAACTCCTGCATGACAACTCAGCATTCCTATAAACTCGGGGTGAATGCTGGAAGATGTAAGTCTCTCTGTAGGATGAAAAATAACAGAAATTAGTTGAAAAAGCATTCCACGTGCAGTTTAATACAGCATACCTAGTGGAGGAATCAGAGGGGCAGGATTTTGCTTAGCAAGATTTTTTTCCCCTAGACAACTCATTTTTTTCTTACAGGAAATTTTTCGTTGACTCTGGGAAAGATATAAATCCAGTAATTCTCTTCTGCTTTGGAAAAAAAAAACCCTCACTACCTAGTCTTTAAACAGAATACAAAAAGACAAATATTAAAATACTCTTAAGAAATAAATAAGCAAAACTTGGGGCAAAAGGACACAAAGACAACCCTTCTCTTGCCAATCTATAAGCATAACAAAAAATATTATAACAAGCAAGAGTAGAACAGAAAATGGTTTCCATTGCTCTCAACACACATTACAAAACATGTGAAATTCAGAACTTAAGAGTACCTGTGCAGCAGTGAAGATACTGAAAATACAGGGAGTAAAAAATGCTCAGGAAATTTTGGAGACTTTTTATTTATTGTATTATAATCAACAGAGGTCATTAAGTTATAAAAAAATTAAAATTAATAAGAATTTGCCACAGGCAATGATGCTTTTACCATTTTAAAACACCTCCTGCTGCTGATGTATGGAATGGATCATGAAAATAAATGACAGGTTCCAAATTATAAGTAAATAGAAAATTTGGTCCTTTTTGAGGACAAGAAATCAGGATTTTGGCCAAAGCCTTTTCCTGAAATGGCAAAGAGCAGCATCAGCCTTCTGTTTCAAAAGGGGAAAACAAAAATAAAGGCTCAAGACCAATTAAAGAACTTGTTTAATATATTTGAATGTGCATTTCAATTTTCTTAAAAGTGTTAACTTGCTGAGCAAATGACATAAGGAGTTTATGTCAGGAGATGGACTTGTGAGTTTTGGGTAAGAAATGGGCACCACTAGAGAAATAAAGGAAGTGTACATGGCTCAAAAAATAAAAACTGTTGCTCTCCTTAGGAAAACTGATTTTTTTTTTCTTTTTCCTTTATTCCACCATTTCCAAGCATCAGTTACAAAGTATTTAAAATTAAAATAACTGTTTATGAATTACCAGGCAGGACATGTGTGACTCCCAAGAATCTCATTAGACTGAGCTCTCAGGGTAACGAAGTGGAACTGATGACCAGCTCCGTGGCCACAATTAGACCAAAGAACAACAGGAATGCAAGAACCTCATATATTGAAAACAGGATATAGTGTCCATAGTACAGGCTAGAGAGTCACTGAGAACTGTTCCACTCCCAAACCTTTCCAAGGGAACACTATCCAAACTGAAATTAGTTTAGTACATTACCCAAAACACTGCTGGTAATCTTCATTCTCACTTGGCTGCCTGGCTCTATTTTTTCTTCCAAATTATATCAGAACAGAAGTAAAAATGAGGAATACATATTTGTCCCAACAAAAGCTAAAAAGCTCAGTTCTGCAGTTTTTACTCAACAGAGAGACTGGCAAAAGGAGACCTACCTGAATGAAGGCTACAAGAGCAAGCCCACAGAATTTAAATAACTTCCTTATCTATTAAAATATAAAAACTTATAATAAAATTGTGGCTATAAAATCATGGAATTAATCTATATTGTGTCTTTACAGTTTTGCTTCAATAATAGAAGTAAAATAGATTAAGGTTTTAAAAGCAGTAATTTTGTTACTCTAAGATTTGGCTCTTGCATTTTTATACCTTGATTAAGAATTTCCTTAATTTGCTCCTTGGTTCAGGTGCGCCCCAGCCTCACGGGCTGACCACACAAAGACTGAATTAATTCAAGGGCTTTTTAATAAACCTCAGAAAGTTTTTACAAACCTTCTCGATTAACCATGAGCCCATGAAGCAGAGATGTGGATTCAGACTCTGCCAGCACCTGAGGCTGGGATGGCATATGCTGGAGAGGCAGGCACAGGAGAGCATCTTTTCAAACTCAGAGATGCTCGCATCAAGAGTCTCCGTGGTGCCAAATCAAGTCCAGAAGTTTGACTTGTGCAGAATCGAGATTTTAATGCAGAGGGCCCAGGAGAAACCTCCCAGGAGGCTTTGAGTGGGGGAAAAGAAGAAGGGAAAGATTATGCATAGTAAGAGAGCAGAGGAAAATCGCAGATTTAATTTAGGTTGGGGATACCCTTGCATCAGAAACTGTGAGGAAGGTGTACTGGGACTGAGGGATGGATGATATGGGAGGAGGAAGCAGCTCTGGGAGATGGAGCCATGAGGGAGCCATCGGCCTGAGCCATGAGGGAGCCATCGGCCTGAGCCATAATGGGAGCCATTGGCCTGAGCCATGAGGGGAAGGATCAGCCTGAGCTGTGAGGGAGCCATTGGCCTGAGCCTGAGCCATAATGGGAGCCATCAGCCCGAGCCATGAGGGGAAGGATCCGTCTGAGGCGTGAGGGAGACATTGTCCTGAGCCATGAGGGGAAGGATCAGCCTGAGCTGTGAGGGAGCCATTGGCCTGAACTATAATGGGAGCCATCAGCCCAAGCTGTGAGGGGAAGAAGGATCGCCCCGAGCTGTGAGGGAGCCATCGGCCCAAGTCTTGATGGGAAGGATCAGCCCGAGCCATGAGGGGAAGAAGGATCAGCCCAAGCCATGAGGGGAAGGATCAGCCTTAGCCGTGAGGGGAAGAAGGATCGGCCCAAGCAGTGAGGGAGCCATCGGCCCAAGCCAACTACGCAAGCAGGAGGTGCGCTGCACTGACAGCAAGGCCTCTGCCACAGCAATTCCCGTCAGGAAAGCTTTGTTTGTGCCCCACAGAAACTGTTCCAAGGCTGGAGATTGCACTCAGAGCCACACAGATGTCCCTGGGCTGTAATGCCATCACCAGAGGTGTGTCAGCTCCAGGCTTCCGAACGCACACACCTGAGGAGGTGAACCTGTTCTGGGGATGGGGGACTCAGCAGATTCTAGACACAAAAACCAGCAAGTAAAGTAACAGCAAACCCAAACAGCTTAGGGAAGCAAAGCAAGGTGCCTCTCTATAATTCCTGGAAAGGATTTATAACCTATATAAACATGGATCATAAAGCCATTGGCAAACAGATACAAGTTGTTTCTAAAAGCTCCTTAGTTTAGATGTCAGAATTTAGAATTCTGAATGAACTGACCCTGCTCCTCAGGACACCTAATTCCATGCCTTGGGAATGTACTGGCTGTTCTTAGCAGAGACTTGATTTTTGATCTTCCCAGTGCTTGGATTCCTGTCCAAGGACAGGCTCTCAGGTAATCTTACGAATGTACTTTAAGCTAAATGACCAGATGAAAGATTTTCATAAAAAAGAAGCTTACAGCATCTGGCTACTCTGCTTCCCTTCAGCAGAGTGCTGAAGGACTTAAAGGGAGATATATACTGAGGGGTCAGCACCCAAAGTGTAATATGCATGGCAGGGAAGCTTTCCATCACTTGTCACATGAAGTCAAGTTGCTATAAATCTTGGGAACAAGATGGCTTTTTCTTCCCTATGTTTTTATGAGAAACAGGTTGCTGATAATAACTGCTCTGACACTTCGACCTACTTCCTAGTGAACGCTGCATTAGTATGTTACTGTACATCCTCCTGAGGGGAGAAGCTTTTCCTCTCAGAACTGGAGGATGGATCTGAGGCTCACTGTGCTTTTCTGCTGAGGTGCAGGGATCTCACACTGCTGTCAGCAGTGTTAGCACAGAGCCAGCCACACCTGCCCACAGCATGAGGGCTGGGATCCTAGATTGTCCACAAGGTGCTCAGCTTCTGGGCAGCTCCAGATGTTGCTTTTGGCATTCCTTGTATATTTTTTCCTACTGGAGAAGCTCTGACAACACAAACCTGCTAAGGCACAGTCCCTGATTTCTGTGGTCACTTGAGAGGCAACCAAACCAATACTGACATTTCAAAGGGTGTCAGTTCATAGGATCATTTTGTTCTGTTCCAGAGAAAGGAGTCCCAGCTCTAAATCCAGCCAGCAGGAGAAGATCAGGAGTTCAGAAGCATGCCTGCTTGTTAGGGTGCATCCCTGTTATCCAGAGGCACAACTCCCATTCAACTGAATCAACAGATATCCTATATGGGAAGTAGATAAGAGATAAGTAGATAGAATAAGATAAGAGATAAGTAGATAAATGGACTTGGTAGTAGAGATTCATCCTGCAGTGCAAAGCAGTGCAGTGTTTTACTCAGTGAGAACATCTGTATTTTGTGTTTCTCTACATTTGGGAAGCTCAAAACATTAGTTAGAGAGGAAAAGCAAATAAGAAAACACAAGTATGGTTGCTCTAATGAAATTTTGAAAAATATTTCACCTGTTTCAGAGTAGAAAATGGAAACCATGTCATCACTATTACTTCTGTTATTTAAGCAATCTCCTTTCTAATAAAGAACCAGGAGAAATAAAAAACCATTGATCTTTATTTATTGACTTCTTAGTGAGTATAGTTAAAGCTGACACAAATCAATCACAATAAAGTTAAAAGGATAATACAGCATAATATGACCCAAGATTGTACTGCAAGTTTAATTACTGAAACTCAAAGTTTTAGTATACATAGAACAGAAATGTCCAGTTAATTGTATTCACATACACACTGTAAAAGGAGAGGGAAATTCTTAGGGCTTATAACATTTAAAAATGTTTTCTCAGCCAGAGCAAGTAGAAAATACAGAAATGTAAGGGGAAATAGGTCTCTTTCTGAGGGAATAAATGGATCTTTGCTTTCCTTTTCTCTTCACTTGTTGCCATTAATTTAAAACTTTCCAGGCACTCTGCAGGCAGTAAAATGGGCCAAAATATTCCTTGCTGTCAAAAGTAAATCTGGTTACAGTTTTGCTTTTAGGATGGTTGGCAAATGGCAAGTGAACATGCCAATAAAGAGCACTGCTGCCTTATGCTCCTGAAACATGGAAAACAAGAACAAGAAATCTTTGGAGACAAGGGAAAGCAACATTAAAATCACAATTAAGAAGACAAATCCAGCGGATTTCCATGGGCTGTGGCCCTTGGAAGAGGCTGATTGCCATGGGATGTAGTGGAGGTTTGTAAAACTATGAGTGGCATGGAGGCAGCATCAAAGCATAAGGAAACTGCTGCTTCCTTCCTTTTTAGAAGGATCCTGGAGAAAGCAAATGAAATAGAAACATGTCATTCAGAACAAGGACATGTGTGGTAAAGGTGAATGAAAATGATGTGAAGTTTCTTTTCAGCATCGTCTCCTCAGCTGCCTGGTGGTGGTGACACCCTCCAGGGCACCAAATACCAACCCTCTCCAAAGGACTGAACTGACTCAAACACTGGAATAGAAATAAAAATAAAGGCAACATTGCCTAAACCTCAAAATGGAAAACATAAAATTATATTAATTGGTTAATGTCATCAAAAACTAATTATCATAGCTATAATTTTCCTACCCAGCCCTTTTTTCTCCCTTCTGATAAACAATAATTATCTATTGGCTACAATAATGTGATAGTCACAAAAGCACAATCTGGTGAGATTTAATTGTAATTCCTACAAGGAAAAGTTTCTCCATTTAGAGGATCCAGTGGGATATGCAGTGTTGGGACCAAGGTCTGCAAAGGTAAAGGCATCTTGGGGTGAGCACAGTACTGGTAGTTCTGATGTATTGCTGAGGACACAAGTGAGACCAGGGGTGTGGGCAGAAATTCTTCCATCAAGGAACACTGGAAAAACACAGGGCAGGGAATTTAGCTCTCATTCCCAGTGCCCTACCTTTGGAAATAGCACAGTGAGTGATGTGGGGTGTCTGTAGTTTTCCCTCTGCTCAAAACCCACCATTGCCTAAGATAAACAGAAACTTAAGCTTTTCACCACAATGCAAATGGACCTTTAAAATATAAACAGCACTTACAACAGGCTCAAACTTCAGCAGCCAGAGGGGACATTAAAGAAATTCCAGGCAAGAGCAAGTGCTGAGTCATACAAAACTGACAAAATAATATGGGCAGTTATCACCCAAATGCATTATTTATCACTGAAACCCATTGACGCCTGTGCTTACACAGGAACCCTCCTGTGATATTGAAGGCCAAAGTGTCTTCTCTCCCTAACAACAGTGTTGTATCTTTGGCAACTCGAGCAGGGACTGGGAAAATCAATAGCACTTCATGAGCAAGGTCTCGGGCTTCTTCTTTTACGAGGATTCTGTCAATGCAAGTGGCCATTACTGTACTTTAAAGGCACGATATAAAATTGCCTCAACAAGATATAAGACACACGGTTGGAAAGAACCTGGGGAGAGTATTTTAGTCAAAGTTAAATAGTTTCATCACGTAATTACTTCTATTGGCACATCTCCAGCTGGAGACACTCATGCAGGGTAGGGGCTTTCTGGGATGGGGTGGGGAAATTGGAAGGGAGGGCTTTCGATTGGGCTCGGGCTGAGCTAAACCAGGTCAAGCTGCTAAAATGGAGCCACAGCCAAGCACCAAGACTATTGACAGCAACACAGCTACAACAAAGTTGCTGTCTTTTTGTTTTCATCTTTTTTTTTTTTTTTTTTTTTTTGAAGCTAAGTGGTCTGAAAGTAGTTTTAGTTTTATAGCTGAAAAATATGTCTTCCTGATTTGCAGACTGGTAATTCATTTTCTAAGGACTGTTTAGAATTTATTCAGGGGGAAAAAGGAAGCTCTGCTGGTTCCTATAACTGATTCACATTATATGACAAAATTTAACTTTTGTGTTTTATGGATTTTATGAATTCCACTAAAACCATTAGCTGGTTGTCTCTTTGTGATTAAATTTAACCACTTATGTAATACTTTAAACTGATGACAGTCTCGCCTGTATTTATGTTTTCTTTTGTTCAAAATGCACATCATTGCAGAGAAAAGAAAAAGACACTTCCACTGATTCTCTGGGAATGCGAGAGAGCCAGGATAAGCAGCAAAATAGAAAGGCATAAACAACCTGTTTTAGAAGGGTTAAAACATTTTCTGCATGGCAAGGCCCACCCACAGCAGAGGTATTTTCCTGAAAAGACTTTTCAAGTGCTAAATACATTAACTCCATGACTGTGTGTCACTCCCAGGGTTTTCTACCTGGGTTCTTTTTTAAGAGTGCTCCCTTCAGTCAAAACCTGGCAGGTTTGGGTTAGAGTTCAGAGCAGGACACTGCCATCCCACAGGGCAGGTGATCCAAGACTTGCTTGGCCTTTTGAAGCCATCTCAGAAGGCTTTGCAGCATCCGCCCACATGGCCTCATTTTATTCCCTGAAACATATCAGAGCTGTCCTTGGGGTCAGGCTATAAAAACGCTGCTTCAGTGGCTTGGAGCACATAATTCCTTGGTGTTTCACCCTGGAACACTTGCTCAGCCACGCTGGGAACCACCCAGGGTCGGGTGTTACGTGGCATGGCCATGAACAGCACAAAGCCCTCGATGGGGGGACATCAGTCACTTTGCACCACTTGGTGTGGGGAGTGCAGAGCAGTCCTTGATCCTGGCTGAGCCGAGAGGATTGATGTGCTGTACCCACAGGACGAACCCTCTGCTTGTGTACACATGGATAATGCACACCTGCTACGTAGCTTCCCAAATTAAATTGCATTTTTGAAACTACTTTGATATCTGCACTTGTCCTCTTATCTGGGTCACTAGGGGTTTTTTCCAGCTTCACAAAATGAACTGCTTCAAACAGTTCCTTGCTTTTTTTATTCCGTAATTAGCCGGTGTGAGGTTTAAGACAAGAAATATTTAGTCCTGGAACAATGACAGAAGTAAAAATGAATACTGTATCACCCAGTAAAGCCAGACATAAGGTTTCTGACCTCCATAAAAACCCTTTCCCTCTATTTCCAGGGAGACACTCTCATATATATCTCTGAACGCTATGTCAAGGCCTCCTAGAAATTTTTCTAATACATTCATTATAAGTTCTGCATCTCTCTCTCTCTCCGAGGTGAGCCAGTGCCTTTGGACTGAGGAGTTAAAGGGTCAAGAATATGATAACCAGTATTGATAACACCCTCAAAATGGTAACTGCTTAAGTGGGATATATTTAACAAATCATTGCATTTCTTCTGGAGGCTGTGATTTTCCAAACTTTACACTCACAAGGCTCTCAGAACAACCACAGAGCTCTGCACCTGAGGGACAGCAATAGCCACAATTACAGGGAGCTGAGGCTTTCCTAACCAGAATCCATGTTAAATATCATATCACAAATTGCATGAGATGATGATGTGTTCCTGGAGCTACCTATTTATAAAATAGTAAATTCTATTTATTTGATTTTCACCTTTTCTCAGAGGCATCCAAAATACTTTTTTCTTAAAATGCATTTATTGAAACATTTTTGTTTTCACAACCCAGTTAATTTATGTCTATAAGGGCTCTGGATTTCTAGTCCTTGATTTCTCTCAGACTATGCCCTCCATCTAAAGGCATTTCAACTGCTACTATGGATCAAGATTATCAGCATGTGAGCTCTGTGTTGTTGCACAGCCACAGGGATGGAGGAAAATGCAAAGGAAATGCTCGTTAACATAACAAAATGCACTGTATCCCAGCTGTGTGCAAGGATCACCTAAAAGTACATTACAGAGCGGATTGGCTCATTAGAAAATAAAAAATTAATATTCTGACTATTTATTCCACTTGTCATTCATTTCAGGTTTTATTTAACTGTCTGCTTTGTACCCTGACTCTTCACTTAACAACCTCTTAAACTTTTGAATCCTTGGGTGGGAATTTGACATCACACCTGAACATCTAAGTGCTGTTTTCCAGGCACTACCAGAGCACAACATGTTAAATAACCAGCCATTAATGTCAACAAATCAAGCTTTACCATACACTTTCGGCATTAATTTTATAAGTACCATAAAACAAGATTTTTACTGGGTAGTTTTGGTATATAATTTCTTCCACAAGAGGAACAGTTTCTGTATAGTTAACACATGTGGCAGGGTAAGGAAGCATGAAAACAACATCACTGTAAAATTCATACTAAATGATGGAAATAATAACTGGAATAAGTGTAATTTGAGTAGCAGCCTGAAACAACAGACAGAGAGCTGAGCAGTGCTAAAGCAGACAAACTGCAAAGGCAAGTGGTCAAACCTGAGACCTGAGCAGAAAAAGAGAAGAACTTTTCAGTCAAAAATACTCTTGCCACGAAGAAGGGAAGTATTTAAAGGAGCTGGTGTGACACCAATGCAGGAATTTCATGGATGTGGAGCTGTGGGGGCTGCAGCATCTCTTAGGAAGGAGGAGAAGCTGGGAGGGAGCTCAGGTATGGACACCTGGCCATCTTAGAGTGGGACCAGCCCTGTAATTTTCCAAGCAGAACAGCAGGATGCTATTTAGCACAGGTGTTTCTGTAATTGTGGGACTGAGAGAATCAGTGCTCAATGGCCCACAGCCTCCCCCTGCCACCCATGTAATGCAGCAGAGTCTGCACACAGGGAAAGGAAAAGTGGGGATCTGGGTGATCCACAGCACAAAAAGCATTGTTAGCCACCCGCTGACTCTCCTGGGTGACAAATATTTATTCAAGGGCTGCAGTTTCAGGTCAAAACCAACTTTCCTTGATGAGGAGAACAGATAGTAAATTTAAAACCTCTGTATTTTTGTACTGGTGTAGCAGGAGCCATTCTGAAATGTTTCTGTTTCTTCCAGAGGTAATTATGTCCCCCACATATAAAGGAATATGTCAGACCCATATAATCTTTCAGGCTTTTTCATTCCAAGTGCTGCAGTTTTCGGAACAATGAAACTCCTTTCTGAGGACAAATGGCATGAATAAGTCAAAGAGTAATTTTGAGGAGCAGTGTGAACATCAGTATGTGGCAAGCCCGCTGTATTCCAGTTCTATCCTTCCACAAAAGTATGGAAACCCACAAAACTCCAGGCTGAGAGTAAAAGACTTGATGTTTATGGCAATTCTTCTGCCATAAATCTACAGGTAAGAATCTCACAAAAAAAGGAGAGTTTGTTTACTCTTCTCGTGGAGGATTTTCTTTTCCCTTTCCACCGCTTAAGTAGCTATTTGGGAAAGTCAAAATAAAATATTTAAAGGATTAAGAAGAGGCAGACGTGCTCTCCAGGACATCAGCTGACTCACAGACATGTTAATCACTTGGAACTGATTGAGTGATGCTACCAAATATGAAATAAGAAACAACCAGTGCCGATATCCACCTGGATTCATTCCTGTCCATCACCTGGCATGTCAGGATTGACACATAGCTAATAAAAGAAAAAGCTCTTTCTTGAAAATTTAGTTAAAAGTTCAAAACCTAATGATGGTTTTGCTTTCTTGTTAGTCCTGGTTCTAAACTGTGGTTGTTAAGCCTACGTGCAAATACTCCTGCCCTTAAACCTATGTCAGATATATGATTGAGAATACAACTAAATTGCCATAAACTGCACCTTCAACTAGGAAAGACTCAAGAGGGATAAATTCCAGCAGGGAGCATCCTCTGGTTTAAAGACAAGAGGAGACACTCACATGTAAACACCTTTAATGCCAAACACACTAAAAGAAATGCTCAAAAACCTCAGCAGCTTCTAAACTTAGAGAAACTGAGGAGAAAAAATCCAGAGTGAATCTGTTTATCTGAAAACATGCAGCGTTTCACAATGTAGGCCAACACAATTTATTGTGCATTAAAAAAGTCTTCTAAAAGGGACTTTTTGTTTCTGTGGTTTATTTTTTGGTTTTGGTTGTTTTGGTTTTTTTTTTCCTGAAAAAGAAGGTAACAACTTTGCTCTGAATGTTCTCATCCTCTCAGATTTCGGAATAACTCCTCTCTAACAGCAATTTGACCCTGCTATGCAGATCAATTAGGAAACAACACTGTCATTACAAAACCCCACACAGCAGAGCAACGTGGGGTTTTGCAGTATATAATTGTGCCAGCCTCAAACATGCATAAAAGGCAGCCATGGGGAAGCTGACCATGCATTTCTTGTTAAAGACAACAAAATTATCCCAAATTCTCTTAAGAACTAAACATTCCATTTAAAATATCAAGTGTGAGTTAATAAGATAGTTTTTCAAAATCGATAATTCAGATTTTTTTTCAATAAGTTTTCTATTAGCATTTCCCCCATCCCCCTAAACACCATTATTTTTTCCCCAGCTGTATAAATAGTCTTATAGAATATGGCCTGAATGAATGCACCGTTCAGAAAACAACATAATTACAGCCATTTCCAACAAACTGGGTGCCAAGAAAGTTACAAATTAATTGAAGGTTAGCACTGAAAATTAAATCCTAGTCAGCTTGAAGTCATTTTTTAGGCTAGTTTATATAAAATTAAATAGGAAGTTCAGTCTTCCAGTGTTTCATCAGCTTAGTGGAGAGATTTTTAAGGTTCAGCTGAACAAGTGGTTTGTGGTGTTCTGTCATGTGGAAAACCCTGCATCTCTCCCTGTGGGCACTTCTTCTTCTCAGCCTGTTTTCCAGGTTCTCCAAACAGAGAGACCAAAACTCCTGGGTTCTTTCCCAGTTCTCCTGGATATGGACCCACTCCAGAAGAGAAGAACCTGTTCATGACTGAACTTTCACTTTCTAATTCACAAGCACACACTTCTCTTTTTCTCTCTGTTAGTGTGTACCTCCAAAATGCAGTAGTTAAAAAGTTTTATTCCTAATGTAGAAAAAGCAAGGAAACAGAAATCATTAATTTTGAACCCACAGTTTCAGGTGTTTCAGGTCTTTCCATGGAGTCCAATCACAAAAAAAATTTCATATATATATATAACAAGAAGGAAAGATTCAACGTGCCAGTGTCAAGAACCTGAATTAAATTCCCACAGTTCAGTCAGACAACCCAATAAAAACCACAGCAATATTCAGAAAACCCCTTCCATCCATCCAGCTTGGGAGCAGCAATGGAGCTGTTGCCTCCTTGTTTGTTTGATCATCCCTTTGTGGAAGCACAGCATCTGGGGATGAGAATCAGGTGGATTTTCATGCCTTAGGAATACTTCAGAGATGGGCTGGCACTTAACATCTTAAATCAATGCCCAGAGTTATCCAGAAACTTTACATGAAATCCCAAAAGTGTTTCCTATTTTTGCTGGAATGCTCTGCCCACACTCCCTATCCTTGCTGGGCAAAACACTCAACTTCAGCATCAATCCTGTGTTTTGCCTGCAAGGGATACAAACATGCCAATGGTGAGAGGTAAAATCCAGGAGGTTTTCCAGCATCAAGAAATGAAACTTCTGGTCCAAGGAGGATCCTCTGTTGAGTTCCTTTCTTCTCTCCCAAATCAAAGCACCTCCCTAAGGAGACATCCTCTGCTAGTTATATTTCCCACTCCCTTTGGGAACCTGCTAAGCCCTCCTCATCCTAAATGAATTTAATCTTTCATCTCACAGCTCCCAGGGAGCTGCTGGAACCATCAAGCTGAGAAGGGACAACCCCTGTCTTCCCTTCTATTTGGCAAACAGGTGACAGCAAAGTAACAAAGTACCCTGGAGAAAAAGAGGGCAACAAGGAGGCAGTTCTGAGGGGACTAAGCATTCCTGGGAGAAGGGAGAAGCCAGGGAAGGTCTGCTCCTTGGGCTTTTTGTTCTTGTGTATGAACAGTTTCACATAAAAGACAGAAAGGAAAATTCCTCTCTTTCCCTGCCCCTGCCTAGGTGCCCAAATTGAGGACAACACCCATGTGCCCAAGTTCCTAATGCAACACCTCAACCCAGTCAGAAATGGGCAAAGCCAAAACATTTCAGATTTGCTTCCCGAGTGACTATTACTCCAATACTCAATTGAAATATTCTTGTTGAGCTTCATTAGCTTTTAGGGATTTAAAAACATAATTGAGGAAGCTTTAGGTCAAAAGGCTGTTACACAGGAGGCCTGAGTTTTGAAAACATTCCTGGCAAATATTTTCTGACTTATTCTCAGCCTCTTCATCCTCTGTTTTCACTGCTCTTTTTCTATCCACGAAGGGTATATAAAGGGCATCTAAAACTTTAGTCAATAGATCCATTATTATGATTGGCTGAAAACCATAAAATGCATCCATCAAGCCATTGTGTTGCATCTTGTGTTAAATTACGGTGATAAATAGTCCTTTTTTCATGACGTCACCTACTCAGCTATGCAGAAATCCATTCCCTGCTGCCATTATGCATCACTCAGCCTCGTGCCAGCCTGCTGAAAAATCCTCCCCACGCCACGGCCCTGCAAGGCTGTGCTGCTCTGCCGAGACAAATATTTTCTGTTGCTTTTATGTCCTATTGTGAAACAATTGTTTTCCTGGTTCCCAGCGTTACCCCAAGCGTGCAGTAATGTCCTCAGCTATCAGCTCTGGGCATTGTAGCTCATGTACTTTTAATTGTTTACAACTTGCATCAGAACTGGATTGAGTCCATTTGTACTCATATTGTTTTATCACTACGAGATGATACATTTTGCCACCTTCTTCTAGGTCAAAATTGAATCCTATGGAGAGCCTTTGAACAGAGAACTAATATTCACAGGAGCTGAGCTGGGGATGTATAGCAATTTTATTATTATGTTTGGGATTTTGCTTTGAATTTAGACAAATCTTTCTTGTATAATTAGATTTCATAACACTTGAATTACAGCTTACAAAAACAACAATGAACAAGAATAAAAATATTTGGCTAAAATTACTTTAAATCAAATGATTGCCTATGAAAACAAAGAACACTACCAGCTTTAGGTTTTTTTTTTTTTTTTCATGTTTCCTTATTATTATACATCCATCTTATCTTTTGTTTAAATAAATTGTCTTTTTCTTCCCTCATTTAGTAAAGAACAGAAGAGACAGGATAAGTCGAGGACAGCTTTTATAAAATATTGCTCTTACATTTTGGCACTAACTGAAGAAAATGAGGGATGTATTCTAAGGACTGCAGAAATACCTTGCATTTACAATTCTCATTTAAAATTTAAAAAACAAACCCAAAATTGGGCTCATTTCCTACTTCTAATGGGAAAAGTAAGATGTGAAGGAGCAGCATCAAAAGCAAGAACCAACAGCAAAAAAACATCCTATCATTTTCAGGCTCACATAATCTTCTTTGCTTGTTATTATCAGCAGTACAACATAAAAACAGAACTAGAGAAAGCAGGTAGCACCTCTTCTTACACAGAAGGATCTGCATCACTTCAGGCACAAAAAGCAGCTACATTTTTTCCCGTCTCTCTTCCTCTCTTTGGTGTTTCCAACACTACTAAATGTTGAATTAAGCCTGGGGGAAGTTGGCTTCAGCTCAAGGTAGGAACAAAAAACCTAAGGGACGCAGTAATGATTCTTCTCATCCTCTCTGAAGGAGGAATGAACACACAAAAGGCTGAAAAGAGCTGGACTTTTGTCACAGCTGTATCTGAGCACAAACCCTTCCATGATGATGCTGGCAGAGCTTTCCCCGTGCTGCCAAACACAGAACCACCTTCTCCTTATCCTACAGGCTGTGTCTCTTCCACATTTCCACACTCTAAAAAGGAGAGGAGGAAGGCAAGAGAAAGAACGCTCCGTGCTCATGCGGAGCCCAGGAGCCAAAATGTCACCTGCCAGAGCTGTAATCACCAGCTGCTCTACAGCAGTGACAACCAGAGTGGTAGCACTGTCCCACCTGCAGCTCAGCACTTCCCACTCCTGCTCCAGGATGAAACACATCTCCATGTAATTAGCTGGAGAAAGTGAAGTTCTTTCACCTGCAAGGCTGAAACACAGGAACAGAATGAGCTGCCCCCAGGGAAACATCAACCAAATGTTTCTAAGGGAAAACACAGGAGAAACTTGGCTGCTGTCTTAAGGCACAGCCCTTCTTTGCCCTTAAGGGACTTGATCAAAAGGTCTGGATCTGGGCTGGGCTGGGGAATGAGGGAAAACCTAGATTTGGTCTGGGCCAGGATTCAGAATGGGTGAAAACTTGGACTGGATAAGAATCTGAGATCTGAAATCTGGAATGCGGGAAAAAACCCAGACTGGGTCTCAACCAGGATCTGGAAGGGGCAAAACCCAAACTGGATCAGGTGTGGGATCCAGAATGGACAAAAACCTTGACTGGATTTGGGCCAGAATCAGGAATGGCGGGGGGAAACCTGGATTGGATCATGCCTGGAATCCAGAATGGGGAAAAACCCAGACTGGATTAGAGCTGGTATCTGGAATGGGAGAAAACTCAGACTAAATTGGGGCCAGATTCAGGAATGGGCTTGGTTTTCCCATCTTTAGGCATAGCCCTTACTTGCTCTTAAGGCACTGGTTCCAAAAGATCTGGGGGAAAAGAGCTGAAAAGGGAAAATTATCATTGTAATATTTCTAAGAGACTCAGCTGCTGGACCAGCCCCAACTGATTATGCAGCAGAACTTAAACTTAAAGCTCCCCAGTATCCTAAATCCTCCTAATAGAATCCACAGAGCTACTTAGTGGAAGAGAATAATGCCTTGTGCCCCTTTTTCTCTCATTCCTGTTGCAGTACTAACCTCCGCCCTGTGTCATTACTTTTACTGGTAAATGATGAAAGAAGGCACCGTGCAGTTCACAAATTGGATTGGGTTGGGAGGACTAAATACCTAAATATGTCTGAGCACTCAGCAAAAAGATTTGAGGTGGAAGAAGGAAATTTCCTTCTAGAACCCCTAGAAAGCCAAGAAAATGTAGAAAGACAGCTGAAGTGCTTTTGGGGAATGCAAATTGTCAACATAATTTTCAAATTCTTTTCAAATTCAAATTGCAGCTTCTGTGGAGAGCTGCTGTACAGTACATAAGGTACACTTTGGGCAGCGTCACTGGGAACATTTATAGAAACTTCCCTTTTCCCCGGCCATTGAAAAAGTGAAGCATAAGTAGGATACATTCAAAGATGATTTGCAAAATTTTGGCTTTTGCTTATGTAAGCAGACTGTCAGCTGAAACTCCCCCCCAAAGATGCTCGTAAGACTTTACATTTGGAAATTTGCTTGAAGAGCCTGACCAGAAGAGAACATTTGGAAAAGATCCATGCTAAGAGAACAACGTGAGTTTGGTTAAAGCTGGATCAACACGAGTATTTCATTTGTGTTTAATACCTTCCAATTTATATTAGCAATGGAAACCAGCTGTCTAAATGCTGAGAATCAAATGGGGATATGATCAAATGGGGAATAAAATGTGGGGTTTGATTCAGGATTAATCCAAGAGCAGGGAAACACCCAACAACTCTGAAATGACCGGTTATTGTGGAAAATTTTAACCAAATTATATTTTGAGAACGACATTCAAATCCTAATTTTCAGAAACAACACTTGTTGAGGGTTCACAAAGGGGTGGGAGTGTACAGAAGAACTGGCCACAGAATATGAGCAGTGTTACACTACACCTTTGCATTTTGTACTGTCAAAACCTAATTATAACAGGGTTTTGTTCTTCCCTAAGTGTAATACTGCTAATGGCTGAGGTAACAAATGCCACCTTGGAGAGTGTCCCATGAACAAGCAGTGATTTTACATTTCCAGAACGCCACACAGACATTGCCTTCCTGAGTGTTATTTACACCTCGTGTGGAGCACATAGCTGTGCTTTACTTTTCCAAGGGATGTACTACAGCACCGTGGAGTCAAGTACACTTGTCTCATTGCACTGACTTCTGAGGCATGATTTCTGTGCAGCGAGGGATGCATTTATCCCTCTGCCTGCTGCCCACTGTATTTACCTGCTAAGTGTCCCTGGTACGAGGTGATGGTATCTCTAGCACGAGGTGATAATGTGCTATTGTGTTTTCAACAATCCAGAGTGCAATGGAATACACCATTAATTCTGATAGGTCTGTAAGGACACCTTTGAAAATGTTTTAAAAGACAGATTAGTGTCTCATCAAGGCAGAGATTAAGTGAAAATACTTTCAAATTTGTCATGCAGCGTGGTATCTGTTGGGTTATTTATTATTTCATAGCGCATGCAAAGTAATAGATCAAATACACCTTAGAGACTCCTCGGAGATATCAATGCCTTTCAGTGTATTTAAATACACTGGCCGGCACTACTGCAGCTTGGCATTTTACTTTCTTCTTAAGACAACAAAGAGATTTTCAGTGCCTACGGAGACGCTGCAGTTCCCTGCATCCCTTGGTTAAGAAATCTAAATTCCCCCTACACTTGTTCTTACAGGGCTGAACCGCCGTCCTACGAACTGTGTGCATCACTCCCACCTCCCCTGGAGTTTAAATGTTAGACCTGGCTTGGAAAGGCTGTTTTCCCACTGATTTCCCTTCTCTTCTCAGCAGGAATGCTGGGATGGAGCTGCCAGCCGCGCTGACCGGGACACACCACAGCTTCTCCCTCACCCGGGTCAGGGGGGCAGTGGGACAGACAGAGCCAACAACGAGGCAACGGGAAAAGAACTTCCTTCTCCCTTCTCCCTCCTTCATCTGATTTCACATAAGCAAAGATGGGAAGTAATACCACAGCATATTGTTTGCAATATGCTCTCTTGGCCATAGGGAAGGGAAACAGTTCGGGGATTCTTTTAAAAGCACTTAGCATGACATACAGTCTTTATATTTTGCTTGGATGATGCCTGCCTTCTGCTTGTCTTACTTATTTAGGTTTCAAGTCCTCTTAGCAAGAGTGCTCCTCTCAAATACATTTTGCAAATCCAGTGAATAGTTTTATTATAAAATAATTAAGACATTATTAACATTCATCCTTACAGCTTCCCACTCTTGTAACTTCCTCACCATAATGTTCTGCTGAAAACATTAAGTTCCCTACCACAACGCTTGCCTTTCTGCAGATACTTTGTCTGGAGACAATTAAAGAAAATCAGAATGACAATGATTATCAAAGGCAAAAGATAATATCATATTCAAAGAACAAAAATAGGATATGAGACCTCAAAATATCTTTACACAAATATCAAAGTTAAAAGAAGGAAAGAGACTTAAAAAGAAATTACTGAGTAACAAAAGGCTCTTTTTTTCCCCATGCCCTTCAGATCATTCATGGCATTCTGATTTGAAAGCAGGATGACAGAAAGAGTGGGAGGTTGTCTGAAATTTTTACACTGGAAACAAACAGGTGCAGACAATGAGAGAATAAGTGTGCTGAAAGCCACAGTTCTCTACTAAGAAATGTTAATGCACAAGTCAAACCTATCGAAGGGGAAATCGCCTCCCACAACAAAGGGAAAATGTAGATGTGACAGACAGAGAGATGCCAGGCAACAATCAAAGAAAACAGATATCTAACCTACTTATTCAGACATGCAGTATAACTCCTATTATCCTCCCATTATTATGAGGATAGTGGCATGTGCTGGAAAGTCATACACAGTGTCCCAGGACACACTTGAAACACAGCAGAGAAGCTCTTGACTTCAAGGATCCTGTATTCAGTCTCCAGTGAAGACACAGGGTGAGATATTGCAGATCTAAAGAATATCATATAGTTAAAAGCTGTCAGAGGAGAAAAGGGGAGATCAGCTGTCTTGAGAGATAAGCCACAATACAGGCTCACCACAGAAATATACAGAAATTAGGGCTTAACAAGTTTCCCACACTGAACACAGCTACAGATCTGGCACACAAAATTTGTGTTCCTTATATTTACTTCTTTTCTCCCAAATGCTTTTACCCTAGTTAAATGAGCTTTAATTTTGGAAGGAGGACATCTAGTCACTTCATCATTACCCCTAATAATGTGAATAGGGAACAGAATTTGTCAGTCTTGCTGTGGTGAAAACAGCTGGTGTGAAACCCTCCAGGTTCTCTTTGTCCAGCTTGGCAACTGCAAGCACAGTTCCGTTGTGCTGTTACAATCAGAGTCTCCTCATGAATGGAATCACTTTTCCAGAAGGAAGGAAGGACTGAGCAGTGCCATTTTTAGGGAAAGAGAGAACAGGGTTCTCCTCCAGCAAGGGTGAGGAAGATGGTAAGGGAGAGTGTGTCAAGCATTAGCTGCTTCTCTTCTGCTTTTTCCTTTTGTTACTCCTTTATGTTTTTAATAATCTCTTACAATTTGGATTTCAATGAAACCTTCAGTTTTATTCCCCAATTTTTGTCCTTGTAGGATGACTCCTTTTAATGGCTAATCTAGAGGTTTGCTCATGGCTCTGACCTCACCTTGCCACTCTGGGATTAAACCTACCCATCCAGGCTGCACCTTGTGACCAGCTGCACACACTGAGAGATGCATCCCCAAAATGAAGTGCCAGCTTTCCCAGGGCTTGTTGGGAGAAATACATAGGGTGAGCCCCTCAAGGCACTATCAAAGGAGCAGAAAAAGTTTTAATCTTAAAAGCCCATTTACAGCACCCATTCTTACATACACCTTGCCTGAACGTGAATCCCAAAAGGAGTGAAAAAAAACCATTTTTCACTTCCCCAGAATCCATTCCCCCCCATGAAGATGGAGGGAAGAGGACACACACTTCAGCCTCATACCTCCACAGCACTTTGTAAAACAAACTGATTTCTCTGGGAGGGTTGTTACTCTCCTCAGCTTTTCCCCAACCTTTCCTTTATTCCAAAGCCATTTCAGGTACTGCACTTTGCACCTCCGTGTGCAGGTTAAAATATTGTACAACAGCTATGTTTCAACAGCAGCACACAGTCATTCAGTAGACAAAGATGTGCTCAGAGCTTCATGAATACATTCAGCAGTTAGGAATTGGGCAGAGAGGAGCACAGGGACATGGATTTACTGTTTGCATTCATTTCTGGGCATGAAACATTTTTCTCTCATTTAAAGAACTGTATTTGACTAGTTTGACATGTTGAAGATCCAGCTGGAGAGCAGCACCAGATGAGACCATGCTCACCAGCAACAAGGAAATGTCTCCAGTGTACGTTTCCTTGCCAGTGGTTTCAAGGAAGTGACAGGCGGCGCGGGATCCGCGGTGCGGATCAGCTGCTTCACTGTGCTCACATCCCAGCGCTGGACAAGGCACGGGTTGGGAACTCCCCCCACTGCTGAGGAGATCAGCACTGTGATAGCAAACGGAGGGAACTTTGTCCAGGAGGATTGGAAAGATGGGAGCAGAGCCCTCCCAACACCTCACACAGTGCCTGTGCTCGGGCTGTGCTGCTGGGAGCAATGCTGAGCTCTGCTATGGAGCCAGGAGTACTCCAGCTTTGACTCCAGCTTTGACTCCAGCTTTGCTGGTAAATTCAGTAGTGCCAGGGGTGTTCCTGGGCACTGAGACAATTCTGCCTGCACTGAAGTCACCAGCAGCTTGGACCAGGGTCAGCTGCTGCTCTCCCAGTAATTCCTGGGTCAGGTTAGGACTTACTTCATGGAAGGGCAGATGCCATTCTCAGATGGCAATTTACAATAGGACACAGGCGGCCAAATGTCTAAGTGTTCCAGAAGCCAAGGTTCCTGTAAATGAAAGGATGGAATGCAGGGCTGTGGAAACCAGTGTGGTGCCTCCCTGTACCCCAGACCTGCTCCCTTCAGTTAAATAAGTAGCTTAAATTTTCAGATTCATACTCAAGAACAAAAGCACCCTTTGCATTTTCCCTTTCTATCTGGCTGTCCACCCCATGTACAAATTTGAGTCATGTCCATCACTGGGACAGTGATTTCCAAATAAAGAAAACTTGACTTCCCCTCGGCAATTCTGAGTGGGTGTTTAACTTAGGTAAATATGAACTGTCCTCTGGAGGAGCCTCTTTCTCTGTCCACTGAATATTTACTAATGGATAGGCCTATATTTCTAATTTAGGTATTTGAATCAGATACTTAAAATTAAGTAGTCTCAACCCTCACTAGATTTCTTTTTGAGGTCCTGACACTGCTGGTGGCTTTCCACAAAGACAAAGTTCATTGCATCATTCTTCTGTCAAGTAATCTTGATTGCTGAGCAAGAAAAAAATGTTCTTCCTCTTATCTGTGCCTTTGTTTTAGGGGATAAAAATTGGTAAATACACGTGTAAATTGTATCCCTATCAAGGCTTTTGATGTAAAATTTCAAGGATGGGTTTCCCAATGAGGCAAACAAAGCTTAACACCCTCATCTTCCAGCTTCTGGGACCCAGTGTTTCTTTTGCTATCAGCCACTTTTCCCTTCCCTTTTGTACCAAGCCTCTTCCTTGCCTCCCAAGAGCTGTAAGAAGCCTCTGGCACTCCTGATCCTGTTCCTTTCTCAGAGCACACGAGCACTGGCCCTGGTCTGTACCCGAGTCTGCCCACAGCGAGGTCCATCAGGCTCTTCAGCATCGGTGTTTCTGCAGGAGGCAGCTGCTGGGAAGTCTGAGGCCAGAGGCCAGTGAGAAAGGAAAGATGCTCGTCAGCTTTCCCAGCCTAGTCCTGCCCTTTCACCTCTGATTAGTCAGCTCTGAAACATCTCGGCTGGAGGATGCCACTCGGCCCCTGTTAGATTGAGGAGGTGGGTAAAGCTGCAGGTGTCAGGGGACAAGGATGCCACTGTGTTTCTGCCTTCTCTGGGTAATCCTGACTGCCACTGATGCAGTCACTGCTGCTGTCTCTGTCCCAGCTGCCTTAAGCTGCCAGCCACTTTGATAAGAAGGGAACTTGGATGTGCCTTTAGATCACCAGGAAAAGCAAGGCCACAGCTCTCCCCTGCTAAAGCTGGGAGATCAGTACCAGCTCCTTTAGTTAAAATACTCTGTATAATACACAAAAACACAACTGTTGGGTTAAACAGGAAATTGCCCTCTCCCTATGGAAGCTAAGATTTGCAAAGAACAAATAATTGTTCAGGACAAAACAATGAAAAACTCACCATGCATCAACCTAAAACTACCTCACTAGTAAAGAAGAATCACCTTCTAGATTCCATGGATTCTTTCCAAGATGCACAATGTTGTGCTTCTTTCTAGAAGTTATTTTTAATTAAACATTTCCAAACAGTTAAAAAAATCAGTGCTACAAATTTACCAAATCTCAAACTGGGAAAGTGGCCTCAAATTTCCCTGTGTGGTAGATCAGCTTTAGAGGACAGCAATGGCAAAGTGGCTGCAAGTGCCCAGAAATAAATAAAAAAATAAAAACTAACTGTGGACAAGCAGTCAGGATGTCTGTCTGGGAAGTGCAGTGCCTTGGGTATAAATCAGTGTAGCTCCACTGACTTTGCTGACACCGGGGCAGTGACACCGAACTGCATTTGGGCTGTTTGTACCATCACAGCATCATCAGCTGCTTCCCAGAGCTTGCCTCGCTCCTGGGGCCAAACACATGCACCACCTGCACCTGAGAATAATCACCCAAAAGGAAAGTTAATTTATCTAAAAAGTATTCATCTTTTTGTTTGAAATAAGGTAAATAAATCCAGATTGTTGTGGGGTTTTTCCCCCAAAAGCAAATCCGGGGAGTGATTGAAATAATTTTTCTATAAAAAGAGAAAAGGCTCAAAATTTAAAACTTCTCATTATTATTTTTTAAAACATCAAAATTCTTCCCTACCAGTCCAGCTGGATAATGCTTCTGAGATGATCCCACCAGCTATTTCTTCCTGCAAATCAGGGGACATGATTAGATCCTAAGTGGCTTAAGACCTGGCTGCTTCGGAAATCTCCTCTCTTCTTATTGTCACATCAACAAAGATCAGCAAAACTGCTACACTTGGAATCCCTTTCATATAAACAACAGGAATTGGTTTAGCTTTGTATTCCACACAGACAATCCTCAATTTTGGAATTTTATCCTTTCTGATTCAAAGACCCACTTTATTAACCTCTGGAGGGTCTGCCCAGGACTATCTATTTTAATTAAGCAATTCAAGAAGTGGGCAGCTGAAGGCCAAGGAGCCTGGGTTATTATTGCTATGATTACTTTGAAAGAGTATTATTCATTTGCTGGTGCTTGCTTGTTGCATACTTGCTTTTTTATTGCTATACAAAGGTGTTCAGAAAATGTGAGCCTGCTTTTAAATGTTGAAGAAATCAAAATAAACAGCAGTGTTACAGAGGGCAAAGGCAGGGATGGGCACCACAAACATTCTTGAGGTCTGGGCACCATCCTGAAAGTTTTCTGGTATTATATGAACAGATGAATAAAGCAAATTGCAGGGGGACCCAAACATTTTTCTCTTATCTATTAGGGCACTCTCCTGGTGGTTTTGTATCTGATCACATGTTAAAACAGCTCAGATTGTTTTACCAACGGGGTTGTCAAACTTTAGGAACAACGATTCACTTCATAAAATATAGAGAGAAGAAAACACAAAATTCCTGGGGCCAGAGCCTCTTGGGCCTTCCAGAGCCATGGGCTGAATTCATCTTTGCTGAAGTGACCTAACCTTTGAAAGTCCCACGGAGGAATTGTTGAATCACAGATTGTAATGTTTTCCCCAGATGCTGTTTTCCTTAAAAGGTGTCATTCTCCCTTTCTTTCTCATTCACAGGCATGTTTTCTGACAATTCCTTCCCACTGGAACACATATTGTGGCCCATGTTCTCTTTGGTATATGAAGAATTCACCACCTCACCTTAAAGAAAATTGTGCCCTGATTTCCCATTTTTCTTGTGTTCAGAAATGGCACCCGTGTTTGGACGAACATTCTGTATCTAATTTGCAGTGAGTTACAAGCATACAGCATTCCACCTGTAATTCCTTGAGACTGAAGCACCCTGGCTGGGATCAAGTGAGGCAGACTGGCCATTTGACATAACCAGCAAAGCCATCCCATGCCCACATTAACACATCCTTTTTCTATTATGTCCTTTGACAAAAACACAGAGGCAAATGGTGGGCAAACTATGCAAGTTAGAAAATACCCATTTTGTACATTTGTTAGAGGCCTTTTAAAAGAAAATGTGCCATTATGAGATAATAGCTGTGTCTAAGGTTCATAAAGGAGCATAAAGAAGTGAGGTGTTCAAATTCCATTCCTCACTTGCAGTGTTTCTGCTTAACTGGTCATCTATCCAAGACTCCCAAATATTGTAAAGTAGATTTTAGCACCACAGAAATGACTGGTGATGGCAGCAATGAGAGAGCAGCAATGACAGACTGTCCCCAATGAATATTCCCCCTAATAAAACCACACTTTCAATCTGTGCTCCTCCCATGTTTTCTCAAGGCATCATGAATCCAATCCTCAACCACTGTAAATCACTGCAGCTCCCAATTTAAAATGGGTGAGGATCAGTCAATGAGTCTTTAACAAGAGCTGGGTTGTTTTCCTGTAGCTGTTACACAGAGATGCCACAGGAAGGAAATATTTTAAACGCCAGCTGAAGGAGAAAAAACCCCCATAAATAATATCCAATAAAACTCCAGTACTTGGGAAAAGCTCCAGAACCTCATCTAGTGCTCAGCTCCATGGACTCTGCACATGGCCTTGGAAAGCTGAGAACACAGGGGCTGTTTGCTGTCACTGCGTTTCAAATTCTGCTGTAGGACCAGGACTATGATCTGAACAAATCAGGTGTGGAAACACCACACACAGACCTGGGGAAATCTCCGTTTCCTCTCCCTCAGCCAGGGAAGATCCCGCACACAGCACATCCCATACAGGTCCCACAGTAGTGCTGGGAAGCAGGATTTCAGGAATCTGCACAGCCCTGGGATGCACACTTACAATAACAAAGAATTCAAACAGTTCCATATTGCAGCTAAAAGTATTTTCCTCTCCTGCCTCTCCCACTTTCCCCTTTCCAAGCAGGATCTGGTCTCTCGTTAGGCATTCTGACTTCTCTCAGGACTGAAAAATCTTTGAAAAGACACTTCTTTTCCCCAAAAAAAACTTCCAACTGCTTTGCTCTCTGTTTAAATAAGAAATACAAATATGATAACTGCAGAATAGGAATTCAATCTTGCTCTGGTAATTGTGTTCCTTATGTTTCAAAAAAAATGGTAGGGCTCAAAGACAAGTCTTTGGAAAAAGCACTACAATCCTACAGGGACTTGTAGATAAAATCACATGTACAATTTCATGTTAAGTAATAAAGAGTTAATGGTAATTAAAAAAAACACATGACTTTAGTAATCGCTGAATCATTTTTTTTAATTCAGCATTTACATTTAGAGGGGTAGATTTTTTAATTTCACAGAAGCTTCGCTTATTATTAAACATTTCCGAGAAGGTTTACAACCATAAATTGTGGATTTTTCTGTATACAGCAATTCTATTGTTATGACTTAACCTAAAGAATACTAAATTAAAATTGATTTACTAAATAGGTTAAGGATAGCATACTTATTCAAGATTTCAACCCTATTTCATGCTTAGACAGGCAGATCTTAATTATACACAAAAGAATACAAATGTTATTAGCATGATAATAATTATTTAGAAGTCGTCCTCTTTAAAAAAGAAAAAAAAAATTAAAGCAGTATTGTCATTCGTGCAGGCACATTTTTCAGTGGAGTGACAGCTCTGCTAGTCCTAGATATGTTCAAAGAACATATACAATATTCAAAGCTGTGCAGCCGACATGTTATCAGGATAAGCCGGAGTAGGTACTGCCAGCACGGCACTACACACTAATCATTATGTCCTACCCATGCTACTACATGCAAATACAATCCTTTGTGACATTTTGTCAAATATTTGGAGCTTTCTGCACTTAGTGTGGTTCCCTTTGCACTCATTAACACGCAGCCGCCCCGAACCCGGGTTGTTTGTACTTGGGTTCTTCACCAGGATAACGCCATGACAAATTAATGAAAGGCAAATGAAAGATTTAAGTATTTCCAAGTCTGACGGAGCAGGAGAAGGGCAGCAGAATTTAAGTTTGCCTTTGCAGAGGGGTTTCCTCCCGCCTGCTGCATCTGTGCTGTGCAAGATGTAAACATTGCATCCAGCACCCAGCACACGACACCCTGGATAAATCAATTTGTAGGTGCTGGGTTTGCCCAGCCCACGCTGCAGGTCAGTGCTGGCTGTCAATGAGCCCACATCCTTTCAGGCTGAGAAAATGTAAAAATGGCTCAGGACTAAACACTTGGCTCCCGTACAAACGATGCATTTCTCAGCATTGATTTGCCAGAAGTGTTTCTGTTGTCTTGTTGCTCTAGGCTGGCATTTTTAATTATTTCTGAGACAAATGGAACGTTCATACACAAAAAATCTGTAGAGCTTCTTGTCAAATTAATAAAATAATAATGAAAGTAGTCATTTTGGACTGCAAACTGTCAAAATACCTGAAAAGCTCTACAGTAATCTACATGCTTAAGCAAACTAAAATGCTTCCCCGTGTTATTTTAAATCCTCAGTACTACGACATAAAATAGATTGTATAGTGTCCATTGTATACAATGACACCTACTGTGACAAAACCGACTATGTTTAATGACCTTTTTAAATCTTATACCTAGAGTCCATAAAAGCATTGTAATTCAGTTGTAAAACACACTTTAATAATCAAAATGCAGCTGTTAAAATAGCATTGCTCATAATTCTAACTTCAGGCAATTTTTTTGTTTTTAATGCAGAAGAGCAGACCACAGTTTAAAATTCCTATGAGGTCACTATTGGCCATTACAGTGTTTTTTTGCAACTTAATAATAGATGTTTTAAAGTTTAAGTGCAGCCTCAGGCACTCATAAGCATTTATTACAAATCGCTGGTTGCCTCCCTTATGCAGAGAGGAATAACATTTACATACAGTAGCACAGATTAATAAGATAAAAAATTTGAAAAAGCCGTCAGTCAGGGAGTGAAACTGGTGCTAATAAAGCCCACTATATTCTTCGGAAATATCAAGCCGTCTGTTCCAATATTTTGCCATTCCCCATGAGGTATACAAATCCAAATCAGATAAGACTCCAGCAATGCCAAAGACATGCTGCTCTGCTCTCCAGTGGCATCCAGCTGAATCTTTTATTTATCTTCAGAGCAATTGTACATTCTCGGGTACTAAAGACTGAAATAAACCCAACATCCCTCATCTGAAAGTTTCATAAAACGGGGCCCCTCTCCTTCCCCGGTTGCTAACCCTGATTAGTGGCTACAACCTGGAGTAAAGAGTGTGGAACAGCAGGAGAGGTAAAAGCGCCCATTCTGCTCTGCGATGCTCACACGGAGCACAACGTGGAGGAAATCAAATTGCTTAAGCAAAGGAAATCTAAGTAGCCTCACACTTCCCTGCTTTCTATTAGACAGAAAGCTCAGGAGCTGGGCTGCCAAAGGCATTAGGAACAGCACAGGTCTTGGAAAACAGCACACACAATGTGGCATTATGATTAAACTGCAAAGGTACTTGTTAGAACAAATCACTTTGTAAATCAAATAAACTGCAGCATAAAAAAAGAGTGTAAAATCATTTCTGCACCCTTGTAATGCCAATAATTTTAAAAGTATGGCATTAAGGACAGGAAGTTGGGAGAAGACCAATCAGGAATTTTTAGTAAGATTTCTCCCAAAGATAAACCACGTTTATTTACACAAGTATTCGTGCATCTCTCCTCCTCTCTCTATTTGAGCAGGGCTGTGAATTGAAGACAAAACAGAGATATGGTTTCCTTCTCATTTTTCTTCAAGAACACTGTCATATTAACATTGAATAATTACTAAAAATTTTAATACACTGGTGTAATATTACCTTTTGCCAAATTGCATTAATCAAAAAGTGAGCCCACTGCAATCAAGTAATTAAGTGTAAAAAAATTCGGTGGATTTGCATAGCCTGTGTGCCCAGGATTGTTTGCAGTGCTGCCGTGGCTCGAATTCCTGGGCTCTTTTTGTTTTGGTTCAGTTGCAGAGATGCCAAGGTGAGGAAATGGGAATAAAGCAGTGCATGTGAAGCCGGGAAAAAGTGCCCAAGCCAGGCTGAGGAGTGACAGGCACCTTGCCTGCTCCGAGTGTGTACACAATAAAATAAATCCTGCTTGACCTCCTCAGGAAACCAGACTATTGTTCACCAGGAGAAGTAGTAAACACGGCTGCTTAATTACACACAAGCAAGCACTCGGGTCCATTGGGCTCATGAGACAAAATAAGGAGTTTCTTGTTCTGCTGGTTTCTTTTTTTTTTTTTTTCAGGGGAAAAAAAAATTGTATACATAGTAAAGATCATTTCAGGTATATATTAAACTGAGTAAAGTCAGAAAGAGCTCCTTTGTATAATGTCACAAAGCAACCTTCAATGCTAACAGAACAACTGCACACACAATTATTTTTACAGCCTTTTGTCTCCCAAG
The DNA here is from genome assembly GCF_017590055.1 of Onychostruthus taczanowskii. Taxonomy (NCBI): domain Eukaryota; kingdom Metazoa; phylum Chordata; class Aves; order Passeriformes; family Passeridae; genus Onychostruthus; species Onychostruthus taczanowskii. Next base: position 3,224,920 of record NW_024503124.1, read on the forward strand.
TTTATTTGAGAGGGGAGCAAAGGTTTCTTTTCCATCTCAGCACCTGAACTTGTAGAACCGCCGTGCCCCCAAAAATTCTGTGCTGGGGAGAGGAGTTTTGTGAGAAGCAGGGGATTTTTGTGGCTGGTTTTTTTGTGTGAGGAGCAGTGTCTGTGCAGTGTGGTGGCTCCCACCAGCCTCTCCCGGGCTAGCTGTGAATAGTGCCCATTTTGAGATTAGGAGATTAGGTTATTCATCACTTGAGATGCTCCCTGCTGTGCTGCTACTATCAGAGCGCAGCCAAATCAAAACATCTCTGGAAGGCATTTCAGAATAATTGAATGCATCATAATTTCCCTATTAATACATATCTCATATTACAGATTATGCACGAAATGTTCACATTATCTGTTACTTTTTGTTAACGTCTTGCTCCTTGCCAGTAAATTTAATACACAGAGTGAATCAGCATGCCATGATGAAGGGATAGGTTACTGATAGCCATTTTTTCAGGATTCAGTAGAAAATTAAAGTAAATCGATCATTTTATAGCCCCACTGGAATGTCTACAAGGGCATGTTGCTAAGCAAATGGTAATTTAAATGTACTGTGTAATTTTTCTAAGCAATTTACTGAAAGCAGATTTTATTTCTCACTTACTTAATCTCAGATGCTCTTTATCTGTTAGTGCATGATGTATCAGTTATAGAAAAATTATTAATCTATGGTTTAATCAAATGGTAAATATACAGCAATTTGACAGCCAGTATACATATTAGGATGTCTTAATTCATGTGAATTACAGTAAAATCACTTGCTATTATCTTAAAAGACACAAGATGATTAAATTACATACATAAAAAACACAGTAAGTTCCAGGTAACTCAGCATAAATCCTAAAGAAACAGTAATCCAGCTGTCTATTAAATTTCACCAAACCCAGCAATACTTGTCATTTACACTTTATTTTATTTTCTTGCATGAACAGATCTACTCTTTTAAAAGTTATCCAGCAACGGGGAGCACAGCACCCATCCCTGCACCCACAGAATCCCCCCGGCTTAAAAATGAAATTGTGGGAATGGAAATTGGGATGGGATTGAAAAAAATGCCATGAATATTTCAAGGCAATTCATTACCAGCTGGGTGGGAGCTGTGCCCAATTTATACATTCAGTGCACATATAGTGCTTTTAACAAAGAATATTTAATATATACCCAGGTAACTCCTCACCCTTGTTTAGGCAAAATGCCAGGTGGCTTTCACTGCAAATTCTGCCTCAAAGGCAGGAGGATGAGGCTCATCGGAGTATTTTAACTTTAAGAATGCTTCCAAGTATGAAAATAGTTTAAAAAACAAATAAGGCCATGGAAAATAATCCCTCTCTGCCCCCCCCCAGCCTCTAAAATGGGCTTGATGACAGCCTTCATTTTTATGAAATACAAAGAAGTCTCCATTTCTCCTTCAGGTTCCTTAGAATGAATGTAGGGTCCTCCTACTGCTGATGCACAAAATGTATTATTGTCATTAATGAAAAAGTTAATGGGCCATTTTCTTATATATCAATTTACATTTTACAATTTGAGTATACAAATGATATGTACAGCAGAGAGCTGATTATTTTTGCTCAAGGAAATAGTTTTAATGTGTTTTATGGACATCAAATGTTGTGAATAATGATGCATCCACAGAATGCAAATAGGATGACAGCTCTTGTGCTGTGATCAACAGTCCTTGGATAAAAGGTCTGCAGCGACAATAATATTCTATGGAGGGTCTGAACAGTAAAAAATGGGAAACAAGAGGATACCATGATGCTCAAAATGTACACCAGGAGAAAGATTTGAAATTGTCACTAACAACATTATTCCTCAAGTACAGGGGAATGGCAATTTCCAAGTGAAATAACCCCCCAGTTTGGAGGGTTTCCCAGCAAATGGGTCATCTGGCCTTTTAAAATAGCATTTTTTCTCGAGTCAAAACTTGTGTTTTTAACCAAATATGCTTATCTGGTGCATGCCCTGTGTTACACGAGGCTGGCAAAATTTTATTAGCAGCATCTCCCAGGTGTATGAGGCTGTGAATCTCCCAGGACAGCCTGGGCAGTGGGAGTGACCACACTCCACCATGGCACTGGGAATGGGGACCCATCTCTCAAAACATCCAGGGGCTCCCCAAGACTGCCTCCAGAAAAGGCTGCTTTTCCTAGAGGAAGAATGCCACAAATTCCCAATACAGATATGGATAATGTCCCAATATGGATACTGGTTGTATCCATAGGACTGAAGTCATCACTATTTTGGGACCTAAAATCACCCTGACCCAAATGCAGAGGAAGGATTTAGAGCAGCTGCTTTGCACCCCAAAATTCCCTACCACACTCATGAGGAAAATTTCTTACAATATATTTGGATACTATTTGAAAAATAAAGTACAAGATACACAATCAGACAGAATTAAAATATTCAAGTTTTTCCTTCTACAGCGCTGGACTAATTTTCACCAGGATATGTTTGTGGATTGTTACCAGACCTGCAAACTGTTTTCTAGAGTTTCTCACTATGGCTATAAAAGGAGGTGGAATTATTTTTTAAATAAGTTTTAAAATTGTTTATGATCCAGCAATCCACATTAAAATGCAACACAGGATTTTTATTTCTCTTTTCCCCCAAATCCAGCACTGATAAACAAACTCTGCTGTGCCAGCACTCCTTGGGTAGTCTCAGATTTCAAGATAGACTTCAGTTACAGTGGCCTGTGTAAATCAATCTTAACCCAGGGTATTAGAAACAGAGGTAGCCAGAAGATATTCAGTTCATAAAGTGGAGGGGGGGAAAGTAAGACCAGATGTTGTGGTGGGGTTCACCTTTGCTCTGCATGCTATGTGCAGTGTCCTGTAACCACTGGCTCTGTCAGGGGCCAGGGAGGGAGTCTCAGGCTCACTGAGGTTTTTTTCAAAGGCATTAAAAAAGAAAACCCAACTAAAAATAGAAAGTGTGACTGGTCTGATGCTACTCTAAAGGCTCATGTGTTGCCAAAAGACAACTGCGTGCCCCATTCCAAAACCTAAACAATATTCTGTGTAAAAATCCTGCCAAAGCACTTTCCTTGGTCTCCCTGAACTCCTGGGTGTTGCACCTGAGCACAGTTACAAGGAAAGAAAATATAGAGTTGTGTCAGTTCATTGCTGCGTGCCCTAATTAAAATCAAGGTGATAACTACAGCTGTACATGAACTGAAATATTGTGCACAGATACAAATACAGGAACTGGGGTTGGGAAACCTCCAGGAAGCTGCAGTGGGCATCTTCAAACACATCTTCTACTTTCCAAAATTCAGGCTGATGACAGAGCTCTGCCTAGAAATCAGAATCATGAACTAATTGAAGCTGATGCCATTCAGCTGATAAAAACTGGCAGATTGAGGGCCTTGTTCTCTAGTTACACCTGAGGTTTTTTCTCATGAGGGAAATGGGACTGAATTCCCTTCAGGCACAGCCCCTTATGTTGGAACACATATCTGGAGTTGGCTGGCAGCACTTTCTGTTTGATTCATGTAGCAGGAGGACAACAAAGCTCCTGGCCACCTTTGGGTGCTCTCTTTGCCACCAGAGCTTGGGAAGTGCACATCTGTCATTCCCAATCCGTGTTTTTAGGAGCCCAGTGCTGATGATCCCACACTGGCAACAGTGTGATTGGGATGAAATCTATCTGGTCACATCAACAACAACAAAACATTTTTCAGGCTGGTGCTGGGGAATCTAATTAAGCATGAAGCAAACCATCAGCATTTTGGGTGCTGTGGAATCTCTTCACCATTATGCTAAATCTCAGTAGTATTTTAACAGCTTTCCACACAAAACACCGCCCTGGAAGCATTTTAACCATACTTGGAGCTGTTCATCTGTACAAAGCCAATGTTACATGAAGTGACAATTCAGTGCCATCACCCCATTCCTTTAATTAGCATTTCTAATTTTTTCCAAATCCTTCCAATAAAACAAAGCTTCTGATTAGAGGGAAGGGCTCATCTGTGCAGCACCACCTCAACCGGAGCGACTGCCACGAAAACAGAGGAGGGCACTTGTCTGCCCTGAGCTCCAGGTGTTTGTTGTGACACACCCACGCTGATCCCATCTCCTGGAAAGAGGGAGACATCAGAGCTGGAGCCTCTCCCATGCACAGAACGAGAAGATTTCACCCTGCTCACAGAGCTCTCCTCGGGGCTGCTCTGTGAGCAGCACTAACACAACCCCGCCAGGGCACAGGCAGCAAAACATGGATTTTAGAGTTGGGAAATTACAGAGAAGAAAAGAAACATTCCCTAAAGTAAGCCAGGTTAATAAAACAAAAATATAATTCTCCCAAACATGACAGACACAATTTTTTTTCTGTAAGTTAGCAATCCATCCTGAAAAATATAACAAATATCCTGCTGCATATCGATGCATTTTGTAACAATACAAAACTCTCCACTAGCAAAAACACTCGGAATTTGTAATCAAGAGTAAGATTTACTGTACCTCAGGACATGTGCATCAAGATGCAACTTGTCTGAATAGTACCAATAATTCTCTTTTTTATCATTCTGTATCAAACTGTATCTTAACTGTGTCAAGGAAGCTGGAAGGAAAAAAAAAAACCAAACCACCAGGAAAATGTGATGAACAGCTTTTTCAAAATATTGATCCAATCCAAGTCCCGATCACCCACACACCTCACTGATATAAAAGGAGGGGTAGGTGGGCACTCTTGGGGGTACATATTTCCTCTGAAGGCATTAGGTACTGGGAGGATGTTTGCTTTTAAGCATGTGGTAAAGTGTTTTGATGAACAAGAATAAATACAGGTTTGCCTGTGTGTGGATGAATGTCTAAATGCTTTTTTGGACTGCGGGTCATCTTTATGTTTACAAAAATACAAACAGCATGTATTTATTTTCAGTTACCTTCTTCTTGTTGCTTGCTATTAACTTCCTAAACAAGATCACAGCATGACTGGTGATAAGGAAAAAGGGCCACAGTAGATTGAAACTAGCAAAGACAGCATCAGCCTCAATAAAAGGAAGCATTTTGTACAGCATTTTTGCGGTACAAAAAAAAAAAATTATTTTGAGCATAATCTTTCTCACATTTAACACTCCAAAGATGTTCACTTGTGAGGTGGAAAGATGGGATTCAAATTTATGAAGGTAAATTTGTTATTTAAAAAAGCAAGGATAAAAGATCATGCAAATCAGAGGCTTTGATTGGTAACTCTATTCCAGAAACTGATTACTAAAGCAAGGAACTGGAGTTGGCCAGATATTTACCTATTAGCCAAAACTCCTGATTTGCTGACAAGCTGAGAACTCAATGACCAAAAGCAATGTGTAATTCCTGTGCTGTAATAACCAGGACAAATTTCCTGCCATGTGCCAGCAGCTCAGTTCTGGATTGATGATGTCCAGCCCAATTCCTAGTTCACTATAATAACTCTCCCTTCCAAGTCATCTAGGTCAGGTGTTGCCAGTGGAGGTGACTGAAAGTCCTCTCCTTTTGCTTTTTGGGAATTCTAAACAATCTCCCTGGAGGAGCTGCTTCACCACCACTGCTTCCTGAGAAGACCAAAGAGATGTTCTTCCCTGGAGCAGCACGGGTTTGTGCAGGTACTCTGCTGAACCTCCAAGTTGCAGCAGAGGAGTAGTAATTTTTGAACAATGTATTTACCTAATTGTGCCAGTGGGTATCATTTGCACATTTTGCTTTCAGTGGAAATCGCCTCCTTCATTTTAAAGGTGTAAAAATGGAACCTCGTGAAGGTTAAACGGCTTGTCAAGAATTACTGTAATCCTGATTCTGACACTAACTAGCTGTGCCAATTTGGATTTGTCACTTCATTTCTCCAAGCCGCTCCTTCCCCATTTGTAATGTCACTTCCAAACTTTATTTAGTGGCAAAGTGCTAATGTAAGTGCAAAGTATTACTAATCCTGTGTGCGGCAGACACTGGGATGTAATTCAAGATCTTCTGGCTCCCAGTCCTGTGCTTAACTCCGTAGATCTTGAGATTGCTGAGGACTGTCTTCCCTTTTTCCATCTTTTAACAGACAAAGGGTTGGGGTGTTCTTTTGTGAACCTCATTAAGAAAAATATTTCTGCCAATTTTGAGAGACACTTCTCACTGAAAAATACACAACTTTTTAACTAGAGAAACAGAACATAAAATATTTTGGCCAGTCCTGTTCATTACTATTCTGCATAATTGGCAGCAGGAGTACATAAAGGAAGACAGAAAGACAGAGGAAATCTAAATGAGAATTAAAGGCTGTTGTTTTAATTGGGCTGGGAAGAGAAAAGTGTGAAGATGTGACCTGCAGCTCAGTTGTTTATTAAAGTCATCTTCTCCGTGCCTTAGGTGAAAATCATGGTGTAACCTCCTTGCAGATTTTCACGTTTCCAGCTGTCTTGCAGGAAGCCTGAACAACTCAGGATGCTGAGGTACAGCCAGAACCCTGGGCTCATTTGTTCCAGAAAAGTTTATTGCTGCTCCTTGATAATAAGTTTTAAGTGGGTTGTAAAATTCTTCTGTCCCATATTTTCCTCCTGACCTCTGAGTAAACAAATTAACACATGGCACACATGTGGGATGTGCTACTTCTGTGCAAATCTGGAAAAGAGTTTCTGGGTGTATTTCCCAAATAACCACCTGATTTAGGACTGTGAACTTGCAAAAGGAAATACAGGTTTTGACGGGATCCAGCAGAAAAGGTGATCAAACATTTGCACAGGCTGCCAAGGGAAGTGGTAGAGTCACCATTCCTGGAGGGATTTAGATGTGTAGATGTGGCACTTAGGGACATGGGTTAGTGGTGGTCTTGGCAGTGCTTAGTTAACACTTGACTCATGATCTTTGGGTTTCCCAGCTGAAATAACACTGTGATCCCAAGCACTGATAAGCCCCTGTGCCATACCTTCTCCAGAAAATACCCAGCCCACGCCTGGCCTGGTGAGGCTCTGAGCAGTGACCCTCCCCTGCTCTGGGAGCACTGCAAGCTTTCCCCTGTGTAGCACTGCCAACTCTGAGCAGAGTTGTGACAGCAGCCATTCTGAGATGTGCCAGAGCATACTTAATTACAGGTAATGCTATTTAGATGTCAAATGTGTCTCAGGGAAAAAAAGCACCTGAGGAGGGCTAATTTCCCATGCTTTCATTATAAATGGCTGCAAGTGGACAATAAACACACAATGCAACTCATTATTCCTTTTTGGCCTGACTTTTAACAGAAGTTCATTAGAGTCTCCTGGCTTGGAGCAGGTATCCTTTTCCAACATCAGTTTCTTTGTATTTAGTGTGGAAGGCATCTACTTGCTCTGGCACAGGGCCATGAAAAGATGAGCTCCTACAAAGGAGACCAAAAAGTTCTTTATGGCTGACAAGTCTGTCATGTTTCCCTGCCCTTTAGCAGTCGGTTTGACAGAAGGAGAGACAGAACAAAGAAACAACCATCAGTTTGTTATTGGCCATCAGAGCTGCCATTTGTTTCTGTAGTTAAGCAGCAGGTATTGATTTTTAGGTCAAAGTCAGGTTGCATAATTCTCCCATTTCCAGGGCAGAAACAAGGGTGGCTTTGACCCACCATTTTGTCCTGGAAGAGCCAGGCTGCTGTGCTGCAAATCCCCACAATTTCCTGCAGCTCCGTGCGTTTCCCACAGCCCTGCTCGGGGAGTTCAGCCATGCTGAAGCAATTCAGGGGGTAGATGTGCAGCTTGCTTAAATAGCTCTGCCTCCCATGGGCTTGGAGAAGCTCTGGCCAATTTGCAGAGCAGAGGATGTGGCTCATTGTGTGCAGCAGAGAAGGCTCTGCCTTTGCCCCGGCTCCGTGCAAGGAGCACGGGTGGGATCACGGGAGCTCGGGAAGGGGCTCTGGGCCTTTGGGGGATGCTGAGGCTCACGCAGGAAAGGTTAGAACTAGCCACTTTCTTGTTTGTTTAACTCCACCAGCTTCCTTCTACGAAATCCTATTTACTCTGCTGCTCTTCTGTGGCAAGGAGAGTAAATATTAGCTTAATGTAGAGAATCTAAGTAACACTGAATGGAAAAAAAAAAAAAAAGTAGCAGGAGAGGAGGTAACGAAATGTGCCTTTAACTCAGTCAGTGCTTCAGTTTGGTTGTTACTGTTTTTTGATTATCAGGCTGTTGCATCTGGAAGTTCCTAGCAGGAATAGTGCTGGTGTTGGAAACGAAACAACTTCCCTCATGAGAAATGGAAGATGAACCCTTTTGAAGAATGAAAGTATTAATAATTATGCCATTTTTAACTGCTGCCCCACAGAAAGCTCTGGCAGAGCTGGAAAGTGACCTCCAACCCCACAATCCAGTGCCTTTTTCTGGCCACATTTAGCCAGTTCTCCACTGGGAGAGTCATTTCTAGTCTATGATCGAAACACAGGGAGAAGAGCAGGGCTGGACATGGGTTGGGTTTTTTAAGATGAACTGAACAGCTGAACCTTCCTCTTTTCTGACTTAACCATGTTTATTTTTCTTCCAGCTGCTGCCAAACTCATTCCAGACTAACAGTGTATGGCAGTGGATTAGAGAGATCAGATTTCTTTAAGATGCAGAACAAAAGAACCAAAAACTGAAGCAACAAGCTAATATCTTGCTGGAAAGTGGGTTGGGATAATGAGTTGTGATGTAAGAAGTGATAGGCTGAGCTTGATAAAAAGTAAAGAAACAACATGTTTGCCTTTATTTTGAGATTAAGAGGGCCAAGCCCAGCTACTGTATGGGCAGATGAAAGTGTCAGTGACTTCAGTGGATCTGCCTGTATTTAAATCCCTACCAGTGGTTTGATTTATTCCCGGTTCCTCATAGAAACAGAATTTGGTTCAGCATCATTTGGAATCAGCACAACTTTGGCCCATCTTAAACAATAGTGAAAAAAAGCATTTTTAATTCAGAAAAAATGC